>NC_133653.1:55983536-56175873 GCF_009905375.1 Apium graveolens
GTGATGATCTTTATCTGAGTCCTAATATTTTAATATAAATAAATAATCAATGTACAAATTTTATTTATGAGTTCGAAGTGAAAATAGTAGTTATATATTATTATTCGAGATTGGAATTGTGATTGTAACGGTTGATTGATTGTTGGGTTGAACTGGTGGTTTTGATTGTGGTTGGTTGACGTCGATTGTATTCGACGGGTAGTCCGATAAACAAAGGAAGCGCTGCCCTATTTTCGGGAACGTACCCTGTAACATAACAGAACTACCAGTCGAATGTAAATAGTTATATAGTTATAAATAAATATTCTGTAAAATATAACGGACAATTTATTTCCTAAAATGATAAGTATATGTGTTCTCTGAAAGCGAATATTGAATCGAGCTAGCAAGAGTTTGATACGGTAGTGAGATAGTAAGATTTTAAGAATAATTTCATTATCAGTTGTAGGTTAAATTAGCTGGGATTTGGTACGTTGTAACATCAGTTAAAATTGTGGCTTGTTTTCATACTTTAACCTGTTGCGATCCGTGGTTATGTAAAGTAGGGTCATTTCAAATAATATTTCTTATACAGGTTTATATATTGTGTATGTGTTCTGGACCCCAAATTTCTGACCCGGGTTTGGAGGGCGCCACAGTGTTAATTCTTAATGAAGCGAAAGTGAATTTAAGAATTTAGAACTTGCCATGCTAGCATAGGTTCATGTGTTATTATTATGCATGATTCGTAGGTAATTTTAACAATCTTGCTTTCCCTATGTAATCAAGATGGATAACTTATGCTTAAACCGTTATGTTGTCAAATTCTATAGACATATAGGGTCTCAATATAATTGGTGTCTATTCAGCTTCTATCTCTTTTGTGAATGTCTGGTAGTATGGTACTCGTGCAACGAAAGTTGGTGTTTATCAGTTTTGTGTTATCTGATTAGTATCATCACCATTGCATGTTAAGGTTGAGAACAATAAGGCTATTGAATGAAGTAATTAATAAAGTTAGAATCCCATGTTTGTCATATATATTAATTCATTCAATCTTATTCTCGTAGTTATAGTAGTTAGCGTACTTTTTAGTTATAAACAACCCTAATTTGTTATCGTCTTTGCATTGAATAATAACCATATCATCGGTATATAAGTGCATAAATTAATCAGTCAACCAAAGACAGTCTCTGTGGGAATGAACTAGAAAAGATTCTATACTACTTGCGAACTCGTATACTTACGTATATTATTAGCGCATATTTAGCGACTAACAAGTTTTTGGCGCCGCTGCCGGGGACTGCAGTGTTGATTATTTTTTAGTTTATGTGTTTGTCATCAGTGGTCGTTAAAGTTCATTGACTCGGACATTGTTCCTTATCTGTTTCCTTATCTTATTTCAGGTGATCTAGAGAGCGTGTATGCATACGCGTTCTCAGACTCGTAAAAGAAATCTGGATCAAGCCGAGGAAGAAGCGATAGTGGTTCGAAGAGAAGTCTTTGAAGAAGAAGAGAAGGTAGAAGATAAAGAAAAAGTTGAAGAACCAGTGGTAGTAGCGATGAGAGATCAAGAAAAAAATCCTAAGGCTTTGATGGACTATTCTCAGCCTAAGATCAATGACATTCAGTCAAGCATCATCAGACCAGCCTTCTCGGCTAACACTTTTGAGATCAAAGCAGGCACGATTTAGATGATATAGAACTCAGTTCAGTTTGGGGGTTCTCCTACTGAAGACCCCAACATGCACATCAGGGATTTCATCGAGATCTGCGATACTTTCAAGTTCAATGGTGTGACTGAAGATGCTATCAAGCCGCAACTCTTCCCATTCTCTCTTAGGGACAAAGCTAAGTGCTGGTTACATTCTCTACCACCAGGGGCTATCACTAAATGGGAAGATCTTGCACAAAAGTTTCTCACTAAATTCTTCCCTATGGCGAAGACTGCAACAATCAGGAATGCTCTTACTCAGTTTGCTCAGCAAACTGGAGAATCTCTGTGTGAGGCTTGGGATCGATATAAAGAGATACTAAGAAAGTGCCCACATCATGGCATGCCTGGTTGAATGATTATAAACTGTTTCTACAATGGATTGGGTGCTGCTTCTAGACCCATGCTTGATGCAGCATCAGGAGGAGCCTTGTGGGCTAAAAGCTACAATGAAGCTTATGAATTGATCGAAATGATGGCTGCTAATGAATACCAGAATCCTTCCCAGAGACTGACTCAGGGAAAAGTAGCAGGAATTCTGGAGTTGGATGCAGCAACTGCTATAGCTGCCCAACTTAAGGCTTTGACGATGAAGGTGGACTATTTGGCTAATTATGGAGTTAATCAAATCGTTAGTGTCTGTGAGCTTTGTGCTGGTGCCCATGAGACAGATCAGTGTGCTAATTTCTAGTGAATTAGCTCAGTTCGTGAGCAATTTTCAGCGATCGCAGCAACCTGTGCCAGCTACCTATCATCCGAACAACCGCAATCATCCAAATTTCAGCTGGAGCAATGCTCAGAATACGGTTTAACAGCCTTATCAGCAGTATCCAGCTAAGCAGTACAACCCCCCAGGTTTTCAGCAATAGCAATATGCACCAAGACAACAACTTCAGCTGCAACAAGCTAATGAGAAATCTGAATTAGAGGAGTTGAAGCTTATGTGCAAGAGTCAAGCTGTTTCTATCAAGACCTCGGAAAATCAAATGCGGACAAATTGCCAATGCCTTGCTAAATCGTCAACTTGGTACATTGCCCAGTGACACTGAAGTGCCAGGAAGAAAGGAAGCTAAGGAGCAGGTAAAGTCAATCACTTTAAGGTTTGGAAAGGTTGCGAATCCCGAACAAACTCAAGTGTTGACCGAAGAAGCTGGGGCTGAGAAAGAAGTAGAGCAGAAGAATGTAGAAGTGGAACCACGGAAGACTACTGTTGAGCACACTCCTCCTGAGGGTAATACAGGGGAGAAACAGATTTAACCTCCATCGCCTTTTCCTAAGCGGCTGCAGAAGAAAAAGTTGGACAAGCAATTTGAGAAGTTTCTGGAGGTGTTCAAGAAACTTCATATCAACGTACCTTTCACTGAGGCTCTTGAGCAGATGCCTAGTTATGCAAAGTTTATGAAAGGTATTCTCTCTCGGAAAGTGAAGCTAGATGATTTAATGTAATAACCCCCAAAATTTTCAACTTTTTGTAACCCTTATGAATAGTGTTTTAGCTGAATGAGAAAACTTTTCATGCCACACTATGTAGGGGTTCTGTTATGGATATTCTGAGATTTTATTAGTACTCTATATGGTATATAAGTGTATGTAAAGATCGTCAGAATCCAATTCCGAACACTTTGACTTTTTCCGGAAATCCACTAGATACGGAAAAAATTGAGTATAAGGTAACAGGATAAAAAGGATTTAAATTAAAGGATTATAAGAGAGGATCATAAAAGGAATATAATATATTGAGAAAGGTTAAGGGAACCTAAGTAATAAGATCCCGGGTATGATCCCTCAAACGATAAACAAAAACGAAAGTTAAGCGAACCGTATAACAGATCAGCGGTCATTAGCCAAACAATTAGGAAGTTAATCAAAGGGATTAGAGAGGATGATGTCACCCAACCAATGAGAAGAGGACAAGGAGGGAAAGATGACATCATAGCATGACATAAGCATGACATGGGAAGGAAGGAAATGTGGTCGAATATTAACCACACAAAATCAAGGGTAAATGGGTAATTGACCTAAAATAAAACAAATCTAATTTCATCCACCAAGCCAAACAAATCATTTCTCATCAAAACAAAATTTTATTCTTCATCACCAAGGCTTGCTCTCGGCTTTTGCCATTTTCAAGAGAAAGGAATTTCAAAACTCAAGATCAAGGCTTCCTAAATTGGTAAGATAATTCCCTAGTCATCCTTATGCATAGTTATGGCTATCTTATGAGTTTAAGCCTTCAATTCTTTCTCAATATTCTTCAAGAAATCAATGAAGAAGACAATGAATAGTGATTTCAAAGTTTTTAACTTGATTTTTTCTTGTTTTCCTTTAAGATCCAAGCATCCCTAAGACTTCTCAAGGCTTCTTAAGGCTTCCTAGCTACTCCCACCACTTCAAGGAAGGTATATCATCTCCAAACCCTAGATTCCTTTGTATAATAAGATGATTTTAATTGTTATGGTGATATAGTAGCTTAATTCTTGTGGTTTAGAGTTTGGGTTGGAGTGGTAGTGAAATGGAATGGTGAATCTTGTTGTTTTGGTTAAAAGAACTTAAGTATAGTTAAATTCAAGCTTAAGCATAAGTATAAATGTTAATATTGAACTTATTGGGGATGTTATGATGTAATAAGGATGGACTTTGGTTGTATGAATGGATTGGGGTTGAATTGTGATGGTTTTGGAATGGTTTAAATTTGGGAAATCGCGTAAACATAGCCGTCGTAATGTCCGATTTACTTTAGACTGCTTTTGTTCATAACATTTGGACCCGAGAACTCCTTGCTAGATTATGACCATTGCCATGTTTAGATAGTTCATGTTACGATCTTCGTTTTGATATGTAGTTCGTTTGATTCCGATGCACGGTTTAGGAGAAACGACCGTTTTAAGTAACGGCATTTCGCGAACGAAACATTTCCCCTCGCCTTACTTTGAAACATTGGTTAAAGACCAAAAAGGGTTAATTAATGTATGAAACAATTATGGCAAGAGTGTTAGGCAGTTGGTAAGACACTCGCGAAGGAATCGCCTTAAAACTCGTAATGGTTAAATTATTAAAAATGGTGGAGCCGAGGGTACTCGAGTGACTTAAGAGAATCAGTCAGCGCAAAACAAGCGTTAGAGTCTAAGTTAGTTAAAGTGTAGATTTACAAGTGACTTTGGTTTAATTCTAACTTACTTTTTGTTTATAGGTTACCAGACTCGTCCCGAGCCTTTTATCACCCCAGTCGCTCAGGCAAGTTTTCTACCCGTTATACTGTTGTTGTGATGTATATGTGTATATGCATGATCTTGCGATAAATGCATATTTGTTATTAGCAAGTTCTTGCGATATATTGTAGCATGTGATATGGTATATATGCATGCCTGTTTCATATTCTTGGATTATATATCTGTTGGTTAAAATGCTTACAGTTGCATAATACCTATGCTAGAGATAAGCGGTATTGAGTTTACCCTTAGTATAGGGGATCAAAAGGTGAACATATTTCTAAACCGGGAGTCGATGTTCCCGAGTATAATATATATATTTTTATATATATATGGTTATAGTTTTCAAAACTATTAATCGAATAAGGTTTATTCGATAACTTTAACTTTATTTTATTATTGAATATTATTTCGAAATTCATCCGAGGACTTATGACTCCTTTATTTTATTATTGAATATTATTTCGAATATTCATTCGAGGGCTTATGACTCAGTTATATTATTAATGATTATTAATTGAATATTCATTTGAGGATGTATGACTCCGTTATTTTATTTAATGAATATTATTTATAATATTCATTCGAGGTATTATGACTCCGCTTGTTATTTAATAATATTCTTTATTTTATTAAAGAATAATGTTTCGATAATCAAACTTATTTTCGATTATTCAAATAAAGATAGTACTTTCGTATAAGTATATCTTTGGTTATTTAATACTCATTTCAAGTATAAGTCTTACAACTTCTACTTCAATTATTTGTATAAAGATTATTCTTTATGGGAATATTATTTAAATAATAATATTCAGACATTTTCTAAATATATTGGGACTGATTTACTTCATTAAATTAGCATTACTCCAAACACTCTTTAAAGTGTTTTCGAGTCTTCAAAATGATTTTTAAAAGTTAGAGCGGATCCCAAAACTCATTTTTATATTTAAGATCTTCCTTTTAAAAAGGGGATTTAAATACTCGCTCAAAACCTGAGGGATCCGGCTCTATGGTGTATTTTATATTCGCAACAAGATTGCAGTTTTGGTAAATGAATTGATTACTTACCCAACGTTCGGGAAGTAAGTCCATCTATCGAGTCGGCATAAGCAACATGGGCTCAGTGGGCGTCCATGATAGTGTAAGTGGCTCAGTGGGAGTCCATCAAATGCATAAGTGGCTGAGTGGCAGTCCAGCATAAGGTCCTATTGCGACCAGGGTGATGACCAGTGGGGAATTCGTCCATCTACTAGTAGAAAAGGTTACTTATTGGTATCTTTGCCTGATCAGCAAGATATCGGGTTTATGCCACAATTCTTTTTCCCTTCCAAAAATTCATTGGATGTTACAAACTCTGTTCATACTTTACATGACAGAGGTTTTCAGGGACTGTATAAGGAAGATGTATATGTGGATATATATATCGGAACTTAATGAAGTATATCATAACTTCATTTCCTTCAATACTACTTCAAAGATTTAATCTATTCAAATCTGTCTTGTAGTCTCATCTATGTGATGAACTGTTGAAAGCTCGTTATACTTTGAACAGTGGTAGTTCAAGTAACTTTATAATTGATATAAGTATAGTGAAGTATTTGGTAACTTCATCCCTTGTTTTTACTTATATCTAGTAAGTAATTATCTTACACATGATAAAAGATTCTAGTAAGTATCCATTTAGATACTTGTATTATTGTTATCACTATATATTATCTTGCGAGCTGTAAGGCTCACTCTTGCTTTATTTCTTCATCACACAACAACAGTTAGGAAAGATGGCCAGACTCCAGCAGACCCAGCGCAAGCGCGTGGGAAGCGTCCCGCGTCTTCCCGTTGATGTTGTAGCTGCTATAGCTGCAGAGGTAGATCTATTGGTAGATCAGGCATTCTACTTTTGAGAATCAAATTATGTATAATTATAACTTGTGGCAGATAATGGCAATTAACTGTAAATTTATCAAGTAATCATTTTGGGTTGTAATAACTTTTAATTGTGAATTCAAGGACTTGTACTTATTTCAATTTCATCTCTGAGACTATAATGGGTTGTGGTGTGTGTTAGTGTGGGGTCACAACAGAAGGTTATTTATTATTAATTAAGTGAAGTGATATTGTGGAAAGAAAGACCGTAATGACCCGGATCCCTGACCCCGGATCTGGGGGTGTTACAGAAATGGTATCAGAGCTAAGCGTTATAAACCTCAGAGATGATGCGACGATATAATAACAAACTCACAAAGATAATAAGAACTCTTTCCAAGTTCATGGTTGGACTACTTAGAGTAGTGCTGACAGTTAAAACCCTTACGGGAACCCTTATAAGTATCATGATAGTAACTTAGCTCGTTTAATGTGTAGGCGCCTGAGATAGAGGACCCTGAGATGTTCGAGCGTGAACATGATGAGGCACTGCTAGATGTTGAGGATCAGGAGGAGCCTGAGATGGAGGAGGATGAGGAGGACCCCTCAGAGGAGTCAGAGACGGAGGTCATTGCTATTTCAGATGAGGAGGACCCCTCAGAGGAGTCAGAGATAGAGGTCATTGCTATTCCAGATGAGGAGGACCCGGATGAGGTCCCAGTAGCTGAGGAGCGTGTCGGACCTATGGTAGTGTATGCTGGTAACCCTTTACCCACACTTCCGGTGGTCAGAGCTCCTACCCCTCCACCACTATCTTGGATCCCTTATGATGACAGCTCAGAGACCCATACTTCCGAGCCTAGGCAGACTGAGGAGGCACCCCCAGCGGCTCCGGATTCACCACCTCTTGACCCTGCCCACAGGCAGTCTTTATTAGCCCACGGCTATGTTTAGGATGTACTGAGGACCCCAGTGGCTGTTGCCGAGGCCCGACTGGATGAGGCCAGGAGGGAGTTGGATGCGGAGAGGGCGGGCAGGCGTACCCGAGCTTATGAGACTAGGGCATCTATACCCCGATCCTTGAGGAGGGAGCTTACGGGGATAGAGCTCACGTCCCGAGCGAGGCTCAGATCACTCCAGGGGGACAGGCATGATAGGATCTCCAGGCGGCAGGCCGACTATATCTTCCGTCGTGCGATGGAAAGGGTATGTGAGCTGACCCGCTCCGGTGTGTGATTCAGGATTGACGATGGAATAGTCTAGTTGTCTAGTTAGCCGAGGCCTTAGTAAGAGCCAATTTTCCGGGATAGTTGACTTGTATATAGCATCCCTTTTTCTGACTAGACAGATAGACTCTTGTATATCACTTTTGGGACAGATGGCTGTAGCACTATTGTACTTTTGACCAGATCAAACTATGTATTTCTCACATTATGTATATATTTGTTTCCTTTCGGTTCAGTTCCTTAGTGATGAGATCACTGTTTTTATCATTATTATTACTGCACTTCGTATTAGAACTGTCATAAAATAATAAAATTGCGAGATACATTCTCCCCATTATAGAATTGTGCAAGACACAATGTTGAGTATGATTGTGACCTAACGTTGAATTTCCCAATAATATTTTTTTTATCAGAATCATGCCGCCAAGAAAGATTGAAACTAGGGCGAACCCTGGATCTGAGGACCAGGGAAGCCATAATCAGGACAATAGAAACCAGGAACACAGTGAAGAGGAAGATGAGGATTATGTGGAACAGGATGACTCCCTGTATGAAGAGGAAGAGGAAACCTATGATGTTGAGGGATTTGAGATAGAGGCTGAAGAAGGAGAAACTGAGGTTGAGCAACCAGTACCAAACCCAGGCATGGATCCCATGGGCCAGTTCATGCAACTCCTAAGGCAGAACTTGGAACGTCAACCCAACCCACCCCCTCAAGGAAATAACAATGTTGTGGCAAACTCTTTCAGGGCATTTAAGTCCCTTAAGCCCCCTGAGTTCCACAGATCAGCCGACCCGGTTGAGGCAAGGGCATGGTTAAAGGAAATGGAGAAATCCTTTAAGATTCTGAGTATCGATGAGGCACAGAAGACTGTATTTGCTACCTACCTTCTAAAAGGAGAGGCTAACTACTGGTGGGAGGCCAAGAAAAACATGGAGACAGATGCTATTATAACCTGGGAGAGATTCAGTCAGTTGTTTCTGGGAAAGTATTTCCCGAGGTTTATGGAAAACCAGATGGAGCTCAAGTTCTTGGAGCTAAAGCAGAATAACTTATCAGTAGCAGAGTATGAAGCGAAATTTACTGAGTTATCAAGGTTTGTGCCGGAGTTTGTGAGCACCGAGGAAAAGAAAGCTAGGAGGTTTCAGCAGGGACTGAAACCGTATATTCAGAATAGGGTGGCAATCCTTGAGCTTACGGATTATGCCACTCTGGTGCAAAAGGCAACGATTGTAGAAGCCGGAAGTGAACAGATGCAGAAGGAAAGAGAGAAGAAGGGAATAAAGAGGAAAAGTATGAGCATGGGTGGAGGTTCCGCAGGAAGAAGCTTCCCAACTAGATTTAATCGAGGGGTAGTGTCCCTACCGGGAAAGAACACTGGGTTTAAGCGGCCAATGAGCGTGAGTGTGAGCTAGAGCGGCCAGAAGTCAAGAATGTCCTATTCCAACCAGTCTCGACCCCCATTTCCAGCCTGTAACACATGTGGAAGGATGCACACTGGGGAGTGTAAAGGAAAGCCAGTAACCTGCTTTAAGTGCGGTCGGGAAGGTCACTATTCAACTAAGTGCCCATCATCAACCCCTGCCGTCATTCCAACCACCACTTGTCATCAGTGTGGATGCCCGGGTCATTGGAAGAGGGAATGCCCAATGAACAAACTAGCAGCTTCGGGAGCAAGCAGGGCTGCCTCCAATAAGCCACCTACTGCAAGGACTTTCAACATGACAGTCCAGGATGCTATGAAAGATTCAGATGTGATAGCAGGTACCCTTTCTCTAAATTTAGTCAGTGCAAACGTTTTATTTGATTCGGGAGCAACTAAATCTTTTATATCAAGGGACTTTGCGCGTAAATTAAGACTTAAAGCTGAACCCTTGATAGATACCTTACAAGTAGAAATAGCCAATCATGAAATTATTCCTGTTAACCAGATTCACCCCGCCTATGAGATAGGCATAGGGGAGCAATCTTGTAGTGTTGATCTGATTCCTTTTAAATTAGGGGAGTTTGATGTAATTTTGGGAATGGACTGGCTATCTAGCAATGATGCTCAGATAGACTGTAAAGGGAAGAAAGTTAAGTTAAATATCCCAGGGAAGAAAGAAGTTATATTTAGAGGAAAGAGGCAGACACAGAAATTTTTGACTATGGCCCATGCCAGAAGGATGCTACGAAAAGGAAATGAGGCCTACCTAGCCTATGTGGTGGACACGCAGAAGGAGGTGCCCAACTTACAAGATATTCCAGTAGTCAACGAATTTGAAGATGTATTCCCACAAGACCTTCCGGGATTACCCCCCGATAGAGTGATTGAATTTGCTATTGAAGTGGCCCCCGGGACGGTGCCAGTTTCAAAAACACCTTACCGGTTAGCCCCGTTAGAAATGAAGGAATTAGCTATCCAATTGCAGGAACTCTTGGATAAGGGTATGATAAGACCCAGTGTGTCTCCGTGGGGAGCACCAGTTTTATTTGTTAAGAAGAAAGATGGGAGCATGAGGTTGTGCATCGATTATCGAGAGTTGAACAAGCTAACCATAAAGAACAGGTACCCATTACCTAGAATAGACGATCTGTTCGACCAGCTAAAGGATGCTGTTTATTTTTCCAAGATCGACCTGAGAACTGGATATCACCAACTAAAGATTAAACCCGAAGATATTTCCAAGACAGCGTTCCGTACCAGATATGGGCATTATGAGTTCTTGGTAATGTCCTTTGGATTAACCAATGCCCCAGCGGCTTTCATGGATTTAATGAATAGAGTATTTAAGAAGTACTTGGACAAGTGTGTGATAGTTTTTATCGATGATATTTTGATCTACTCAAGGACTGAGGCAGAACATGCAGAGCATTTGAGGATAGCTCTAGGAATACTCAGAGAGGAACAGTTATATGCCAAATTCTCGAAGTGTGAATTCTGGCGGAATGAAGTACAGTTTTTAGGACATGTGATCAATAAAGAAGGAGTATTGGTCGACCCCTCCAAGATAGAGGCGGTCTCAAATTGGGAAAGGCCAACCACACCCACAGAGGTAAGGAGTTTCATAGGATTGGCCGGCTACTATCGTAGATTTGTACAGGACTTTGCGAAGATCGCAGCCCCTTTGACACGACTTACTCGTAAGACAGAAAAGTTTGAATGGACGGAGAAATGCGAGAACAGTTTTCAGGAATTAAAGAAAAGGTTGGTAACGGTCCCGATGTTGGCATTGCCGGACGGAAAAGGAGATTTTGTGATATATAGTGACGCGTCGCACAAAGGATTAGGGTGTGTGCTTATGCAGCACGGTAAAGTGATTGCGTATGCGTCGAGACAACTGAAGGAATACGAGATTAGATATCCTACTCATGACCTTGAGCTCGCGGCAATAGTATTTGCCTTAAAAATTTGGAAGCACTACTTGTATGGAGAGAAGTGCGAGATTTTCACAGACCATAAGAGCCTCAAGTACATATTTACGCAGAAAGAGCTCAACATGCGCCAGAGGAGATGGTTAGAACTAATCAAGGACTATGATTGTGAGATTCTCTATCATCCAGGGAAAGCCAATGTGGTGGCTGATGCCCTTAGTAGAAAGGAAAGACTCAGAATGATAACGACTTCGGAAGAATTGATAAGGGATTTTGAGAGAATGGAAATAGAAGTAAAGGTAACCGGAACCGGAACTGAAAAGCTTTTTGAGATCTCAATGCAGTCAGAGTTATTGGAAAAGATCAGATTGTGCCAAGAGAAAATAATGAATGAAGGCAGAGAGTCAATGACTGGAGAGGAGATCCATACTGAGAAAGATGATAAAGGGATAATGAGGTACTCCTACCGGATTTGGGTTCCGAATGTTCAAGAGCTTAAAGATGAGATTTTGGATGAAAGCCATAGTTCAAGGTATTCCATTCACCCGGGAAGTACCAAGATGTATAGGGATTTGAAGGAATATTACTGGTGGCCCAACATGAAGAGGGACGTAGCAGAATGGGTAAACAAATGTTTGACTTGCCAAAGGGTAAAGGCAGAGCACCAGAGACCCAGTGGACTTTTACGACCCCTGGAGATTCCCGAATGGAAATGGGAACAGATAGCGATGGATTTTGTTGTAGGCTTGCCAAGGACGAAATCCAATCATGACGCCATATGGGTAATTATAGACCGACTGACAAAGTCAGCTCATTTCATTCCTATCAATGAGAGATACACAGTCGATAGACTGGTGGACATTTACCATAAGGAAATAGTGACGCGACATGGAGTCCCAGCGTCCATTGTCTCAGACCGAGACCCCAGGTTCAACTCCAGATTTTGGAGGAGCTTTCAAGAATGTGCGGGGACCAAGTTAAATATGAGTACCACGTACCATCCCCAGACGGATGGGCAGAGTGAAAGGACCATCCAGACACTAGAGGATATGTTGAGAGTCTGTGCAATAGACCTTAAAGGAAGTTGGGATGACCACTTGCCGTTGATCGAGTTTTCTTATAACAATAGCTTTCATGCTAGCATCGGAATGCCGCCTTATGAGGCCCTGTACGGAAGAAGGTGTCGATCTCCCTTATACTGGGATGAAGTAGGAGAGCGGAAGATGCTCGGACCCGAAGTGGTCCAAAGGACCAAAGACATAGTGGATCTTATCAGAGGACGGCTTGTAGCAGCCCAAGACAGACAGAAGAAATATGCAGACCTAGCCCGAAAGGACAAGGAATATGAAGTCGGGGACTTAGTACTGCTAAAGGTATCCCCTTGGAAGGGATTAATGAGGTTCGGAAAGAAAGGAAAACTAAGCCCAAGATACATTGGACCTTTTGAGATATTAAGACGGATTGGAAAGTTAGCTTACGAGCTAGCCTTACCCCCTAACTTGCAACAAGTTCATAATGTGTTCCATGTGTCAATACTAAGGAAGTATAATCGGGATGCCAGACACATAGTGGAGTACGAGCAGGTGGATATGCAACCAGATCTGACTTACGTGGAGAAGCCAGTAAGGATTATCGATAAGAAGGAGCAGGTGATTCGGAACAAAGTAATCAAGCTAGTCAGAGTGCTATGGCAGAATCATAATGTGGAAGAATCAACTTAGGAACTAGAGAGTGCGATGCTAGAAAAGTACCCCCATTTGTTTTCTATTTAATTCCGGGATGGAATCCTTTTAAGGAGGGGAGACTGTAATAACCCCCAAAATTTTCAACTTTTTGTAACCCTTATGAATAGTGTTTTAGCTGAATGAGAAAACTTTTCATGCCACACTATGTAGGAGTTCTGTTATGGATATTCTGAGATTTTATTAGTACTCTATATGGTATATAAGTGTATGTAAAGATCGTCAGAATCCAATTCCGAACACTTTGACTTTTCCCGGAAATCCACTAGATACGGAAAGAATTGAGTATAAGGTAACATGATAAAAAGGATTTAAATTAAAGGATTATAAGAAAGAATCAATAAAGGAATATAATATATTGAGAAAGGTTAAGGGAACCTAAGTAATAAGATCCCGGGTATGATCCCTCAAACGATAAACGAAAACGAAAGTTAAGCGAACCGTATAACAGATCAGCGGTCATTAGGCAAACAATTAGGAAGTTAATCAAAGGGATTAGAGAGGATGATGTCACCCAACCAATGAGAAGAGGACAAGGAGGGAAAGATGACATCATAGCATGACATAAGCATGACATGGGAAGAAAGGAAATGTGGTGGAATATTAATCACACAAAATCAAGGGTAAATGGGTAATTGACCTAAAATAAAACAAATCTAATTTCATCCACCAAGCCAAACAAATCATTTCTCATCAAAACAAAATTTTATTCTTCATCACCAAGGCTTGCTCTCGGCTTTTGCCATTTTCAAGAGAAAGGAATTTCAAAACTCAAGATCAAGGCTTCCTAAATTGGTAAGATAATTCCCTAGTCATCCTTATGCATAGTTATGGCTATCTTATGAGTTTAATCCTTAAATTCTTTCTCAATCTTCTTCAAGAAATCAATGAAGAAGATAATGAATAGTGATTTCAAAGTTTTTAACTTGATTTTTTCTTGTTTTCCTTTAAGATCCAAGCATCCCTAAGACTTCCCAAGGCTTCTTAAGGCTTCCTAGCTACTCCCACCACTTCAAGGAAGGTATATCATCTCCAAACCCTAGATTCCTTTGTATAATAAGATGATTTTGATTGTTATGGTGATATAGTAGCTTAATGCTTGTGGTTTAGAGTTTGGGTTGGAGTGGTAGTGAAATGGAATGATGAATCTTGTTGTTTTGGTTAAAAGAACTTAAGTATAGTTAAATTCAAGCTTAAGCATAAGTATAAATGTTAATATTGAACTTATTGGGGATGTTATGATTTAATAAGGATGGACTTTGGTTGTATGAATGGATTGGGGTTGAATTGTGATGGTTTTGGAATGGTTTAAATTTGGGAAATCGCGTAAACATAGCCGTCGTAATGTCCGATTTACTTTAGACTGCTTTTGTTCATAACATTTGGACCCGAGAACTCCCTGCTAGATTATTAACATTGCCATGTTTAGATAGATTATGTTACGAGCTTCGTTTTGATATGTAGTTCGTTTGATTCCGATGCACGGTTTAGGAGAAACGACCGTTTTAAGTAACGGCGTTTCGCGAACAAAACATTTCCCCTCGCCTTACTTTGAAACCTAGGTTAAAGACCAAAAAGGGTTAATTAATGTATGAAACAATTATGGCAAGAGTGTTAGGCAGTTGGTAAGACACTCGCGAAGGAATCGCCTTAAAACTCGTAATGGTTAAATTATTAAAAATGGTGGAGCCGAGGGTACTCGAGTGACTTAAGAGAATCAGTAAGCGCAAAACAAGCGTTAGAGTCTAAGTTAGTTAAAGTATAGATTTACAAGTGACTTTGGTTTAATTCCAACTTACTTGTTGTTTATAGGTTACCAGACTCGTCCCGAGCCTTTTATCACCCCCAGTCGCTCAGGCAAGTTTTCTACCCGTTATACTGTTGTTGTGATGTATATGTGTATATGCATGATCTTGCGATAAATGCATATTTGTTATTAGCAAGTTCTTGCGATATATTGTAGCATGTGATATGGTATATATGCATGCCTGTTTCATATTCTTGGATTATATATCTGTTGGTTAAAATGCTTACAGTTGCATAATACCTATGCTAGAGATAAGCGATATTGAGTTTACCCTTAGTATAGGGGATCAAAAGGTGAACATATTTCTAAACCGGGAGTCGATGTTCCCGAGTATAATATATATATTTTTATATATATATGGTTATAGTTTTCAAAACTATTAATCGAATAAGGTTTATTCGATAACTTTAACTTTATTTTATTATTGAATATTATTTCAAATATTCATCCGAGGACTTATGACTCCTTTATTTTATTATTGAATATTATTTCGAATATTCATTCGAGGGCTTATGACTCAGTTATATTATTAATGATTATTAATTGAGTATTCATTTGAGCATGTATGACTCCGTTATTTAATTTAATGAATATTATTTATAATATTCATTCGAGGTATTATGACTCCACTTGTTATTTAATAATATTCTTTATTTTATTAAAGAATAATGTTTCGATAATCAAACTTATTTTCGATTATTCAAATAAAGATAGTACTTTCGTATAAGTATATCTTTGGTTATTTAATACTCATTTCAAGTATAAGTCTTACAACTTCTACTTCAATTATTTGTATAAAGATTATTCTTAATGGGAATATTATTTAAATAATAATATTCAGACATTTTCAAAATATATTGGGACTGATTTACTTCATTAAATCAACATTACTCCAAACACTCTTTAAAGTGTTTTCGAGTCTTCAAAATGATTTTTAAAAGTTAGAGCGGATCCCAAAACTCATTTTTATATTTAAGATCTTCCTTTTAAAAAGGGGATTTAAATACTCGCTTAAAACCTGAGGGATCCGGCTCTATGGTGTATTTTATATTCGCAACAAGGTTGCAGTTTTGGTAAATGAATTGATTACTTACCCAACGTTCGGGAAGTAAGTCCATCTATCGAGTCGGCATAAGCAACATGGGCTCAGTGGGCGTCCATGATAGTGTAAGTGGCTCAGTGGGAGTCCATCAAATGCATAAGTGGCTGAGTGGCAGTCCAGCATAAGGTCCTATTGCGACCAGGGTGATGACCAGTGGGGAATTCGTCCATCTACTAGTAGAAAAGGTTACTTATTGGTATCTTTGCCTGATCAACAAGATATCGGGTTTATGCCACAATTCTTTTTCCCTTCCAAAAATTCATTGGATGTTACAAACTCTGTTTATACTTTACATGACAGAGGTTTTCAGGGGCTGTATAAGGAAGATGTATATGTGGATATATATATCGGAACTTAATGAAGTATATCATAACTTCATTTCCTTCAATACTACTTCAAAGATTTAATCTATTCAAATCTGTCTTGTAGTCTCATCTATGTGATGAACTGTTGAAAGCTCGTTATACTTTGAACAGTGGTAGTTCAAGTAACTTTATAATTGATATAAGTATAGTGAAGTATTTGGTAACTTCATCCCTTGTTTTTACTTATATCTAGTAAGTAATTATCTTACACATGATAAAAGATTCTAGTAAGTATCCATTTAGATACTTGTATTATTGTTATCACTATATATTATCTTGTGAGCTGTAAGGCTCACTCTTGCTTTATTTCTTCATCACACAACAACAGTTAGGAAAGATGGCCAGACTCCAGCAGACCCAGCGCAAGCGCGTGGGAAGCGTCCCGCGTCTTCCCGTTGATGTTGTAGCTGCTATAGCTGCAGAGGTAGATCTATTGGTAGATCAGGCATTCTACTTTTGAGAATCAAATTATGTATAATTATAACTTTTGGCAGATAATGGCAATTAACTGTAAATTTATCAAGTAATCATTTTGGGTTGTAATAACTTTTAATTGTGGATTCAAGGACTTGTACTTATTTCAATTTCATCTCTGAGACTATAACGGGTTGTGGTGTGTGTTAGTGTGGGGTCACAGCATAAGGTTATTTATTATTAATTAAGTGAAGTGATATTGTGGAAAGAAAGACCGTGACGACCCGGATCCCTGACCCCGGATCTGGGGGTGTTATATTTAAAGACTGTCGCTCTCACGGAGGAATGCAGTGATGTGCTGCAACAGAAGTTACCCACGAAGCTTAAAGATCCTGGAAGCTTCACTATTCCGTGTACTATTGGAAAAGTGTCTTTTGACAGATGCTTATATGAATTGGGAGCTAGCATCAATCTGATGCCCTTGTCAATCTTCAAGCAGTTGGACTTGCCTGATCCAAAACCAACTATATGACCTTGCAGTTGGCCGACCGTTCTATTACGTATCCGTGAGGTATTGTGAAGAATGTCTTGGTCAAGGTTGATAAACTCATCTTCCCTGCTGATTTCATCATTCTGGATTTCGAGGAAGATAAGAAGATTCCCATAATCTTGGGAAGACCTTTCTTAGCAACTGGACGAACTTTGATAAATGTGTAAAAGGGTGAACTTACGATGCGAGTACTGGATCAGGATGTAACTTTTAATGTGTTCAATGCTATGAAATTTTCTACGGATAATGAGGAGTGCCTAAAAGTGGAGTTGGTTGATTCTGTGGTTCCTTCAGAACTTGATCAATTGCTAAGGTTTGATGCCTTAGAGAAACCCTTACTGGGAAATTCAGACAGTGTAGATGACGAAGGTGAAGAATAATTGCAATATTTGAATGCTTCTCCCTGGAAGAGGAAGATTGATATGCCTTTTGAATCCCTTGGAATGGAGGAATTGAACAAAGCTCCTAAACGCCTCAAGCCTTCTATTGAGGAAGCCCCTACTCTTGAGCTTAAGCCTTTACCTGAGCATTTGAGGTATGCATTTTTAGGTGATGCATTTACTTTGCCTGTTATTATTGCATCTGACCTTTCAGGTAGTGACGAGGAGAAGCTTATGAGGATTTTGAGAGAGTTCAAATCGACAATTGGATGGACTATAGCAGGTATCAAGGGAATCAGCCCTTCTTATTGCATGCATAAAATTTTTCTAGATGAGGGTAGCAAGCCTACGGTCGAGCAACAAAGACACCTCAATCCAATCATGAAGGAAGTAGTGAAGAAGGAAATTCTTAAGTGGCTAGATGTAGGTGAAAGGAATATGTCCTAAGTCCAATCATGAATTAGGATTTAGGAATAACTTCTTGTGTAATCTGTTTTGATTTCATTGATATTAATAAAAGACTTGTTTTGTTTTTATTACGGGCTCTATCTATTTAAGTGTTTAAATAAGATATACCATAGTTTAGAGTAAAGCTTTTTATGGATTATGATGAGATCATAATAGTGAGACCTAAAAGATGATAACTCTAAACTTAAATAGTTCCTGGTCGTAGGATTACTAACTGGTAATTAATAATCCGCAGAGATCGGTACATACTATGCTTGCTTCATTATGAAGGATGTCTGTTCTCATAGACATTTGAGTGGTGACACTATAGCTAGTATGTAGGTGCTTATTATAGAATAAGTTCACTGAACATGACTCGCACAGCTGAACAACTGATGGAGTTCACTCACGTGTCAGCAGTTGTTCACATAGTGATAGTTGTACAAGTATCCTTAGACTTGAGATCATCATAAGATGTAATTGACAAGAGGCTAAAGTTTGATTAGGTAAATAATATAAGATGTAATTGACAAGAGTTGTCTGCCTATTGAACATTACATGGCGGTTCGTGCTACAGCCGGGGTTGTGTAATGGAATGTAGGATCCCTATTCCCACTAGCATTATGAATGCTTAATTTTTCACGTAGGGGGTTGAATAAATTAGGTAAACTAGTGGGAGCCACTTATGAATAAAGACCCGATTCATATAGTGTTTTAAAATGAAATCGAATATTTGCTAAGTGTTGTTATGTGTTTATCATTTACAGATTTACAATATACATTATGTCTTCTGCACTATCACTCAGGAGCATACTAGATGCTCACAAATTGACTGGTCCTAATTATGCTGACTGGCTTCGAAACTTGAGAATTGTTCTCAGGATTGAGAAGCTGGAATACGTGATTGACTCACCTAAGCCTACTGAACCTGCTAGTGATGCACATAATGATAAATATGTTGTGTATCGTAAGTGGATAGATGATGCAAATGTTGCTCAATGCATCATGCTAGCTTCCATTAACATTGAGCTACAGAAGCAACATGAGCATATGGATGCTCACACTATCCTAATGCATCTACAAGAGTTGTATGATGTGGCGGGGAGGACAGCTCGATATGAGATATCGAAGGAGCTGTTCGGTTGTAGGATGTCTGAGGGATCATCTGTGAATGACCATGTACTTAAGATGATCAATTTGATTGAACGTCTTGGACAACCTGGTTTTTCCATGGATGGGGAGCTGAGCCAAGACCTGGTCTTGCAATCGCTTTCGAATTCGTTCTCGCAGTTTGTTGTGAACTTTCACATGAATAAGTTGGATGTCAGCCTGCCTGAACTCCACAACATGTTAAAGACTGCGGAATCGAATTTTCCCCCTAAGAAGAGTTCTGTTCTTCTAATTGGTGAAGGTTCCAATCCTAAGAAAAGGAAGAGGAACCCTTCCAAGAAGAAGAAAGTAGGTGAAGAAAACGCCGGTTCCACCAAAAGCTGAAGACCCCAAGAGCAAAGTTGTTTGCTTTCACTGTAACAAGGTGGGGCACTGGAAGAGGAACTGCAAGGTTTACCTTGCAGAATTGAAGAAGAAGAAGGGTAGTGAGACTACCGCTTCTGATTCAGGTATGTTCATGATAGAAGTGAATATGTCATTAAATCAAATTTCTACTTGGGTATTAGATACCGCCTGTGGTTCTCAAATCTGCAATTTGTTGCAGGCACCAAGGAGAAGTAGGACTCTTGAGGAAGAGGAGGTGATTTTACTGATGGGAAATGGAGCAAGAGTTGCTGCTGAAGATGTAGAATCGTTTCATTTACATATGCCTACGGGCAAGACTATTGTTTTAAATAATTGTTATTTTGTTCCCTCGATTGTGAGGAATATTATTCCCATGTTAGACTTGGCTGGATTTTCATTTATTATTGAGAATAATGAATGTTCTATTCTTAGAGATAATATTCTTTATGGACGTGGTACTTTAAATAATGGTCTGTATATATGTGACATAATTTACTTCAGATTGAACAAACTAATAAAAGAAAAGGGATGATGAAAATCTCACTTTATAGTGGCACTGCAGTCTCCATTTAGTAGACATGGAGAGAGGACTGCAAATTTCCTAGAAATGGTACACACAGATGTATGTGGACCAATGTCTAAGCAAGCCATGGGTGGATTTTCATACTTCATTACTTTCATAGATGATAGATCTAGATTCGGATATGTGTTTGATGAAACACAAGTCTGAGGCCTTTGAAAAGTTCAAAGAATATAAGTATGAAGTGGAGAAATAAACCAAACATAGTATTATAATTCTTCGATTAGATCGAGGTGGTGAATACTTTAATGGAGTGTTTCTAGATTATCTCAAAGTAAATGGTATAGTCTCCCAGTGGACTCCTCCAGATTGGTATCTGAAAGGAGAAATCGAACTTTGTTAGACATAGTTCGGTCCTTGATGAGCTATGCAAATCTTCCAGTATTCCTATGGGGTTATGCATTGGAAACCTCAGCATATTTACTGAATAAGGTGCCTTCCAAATCTGTTTCTCAAACTCCATATGAGATATGGAAAGAAAGGAAACCGAGTCTTAAACACGTTAAGATTTGGGGATGTCCAACTTATGTCAAGTAAGTTGACCCAGATAAGCTGGAATATCTATCCGTAAAATGTAGTTTTGTGGGATATCCTAAAGAGACTTTAGGGTATTACTTTTACACCGATCATCGGGTGTTTGTCTCCAGACATGCTACCTTCTTGGAAAAGGAGTTTATCCTTGAAGGAAATAGTGGGAGCAAAATTGAACTTGATGAAGTTCAAGAAGCACAAACTACTACGGATCAAGTGGAAACACCTGTTCTGACTGAACAACCTTTTGTGGAACAACCCATTCATAGAACAGGGAGAGTGTCTCGCCAACCTGAGAGGTAATATGGCCTTGTCATTAAGAATGAAAATGAGTTGTCGATCATTGATGATGACGACCCTGTGACCTATAATGAGGCTATGAGTAGTGTTGACTCAGAGAAATGGCATAGTGCCATAAAATCCGGAATGGAATCTATGTATACGGTATACAAAAGATAGAGTATAGCAGATGGCCAGGTGGAGACCTATAAGGCCAGGCTTGTGGCAAAAGGATTCAAACAAAGGCAATGGATTGACTTTGATGAAACCTTTTTCCTGTAGCCCTGTTAAAATCAGTTCGGATTTTGCTTGCGATTGCTGCTTACTACGACTATGAGATCTGGCAATTAGCCAAATGGTTTTCTTTCCAAGAGAAATGAAAACCTAGTGTGTAAGCTGCTCCGAACCATATGTGGTTTAAAGCAGGCTTCTCGAAAGATGGAACATTCGTTTTGATGAGACAATCAAAGAGTTTGATTTTATCAAAAACGTAGATGAACCATGCGTCTAAAAAAGGGTTAGTGGGAGCGCGGTAACATTTCTTGTATTGTATTAAAATAGAGTTAACACACATAACAACATAGCAGACCCACTCACAAAGCTACTTTATGAAAGTCACTTTGATCGTCATAAAGACAAGATGGGTATTAGATACCAGAGTGATTGGCTTTAGTACAAGTGGGAGATTGAAAGGAATATGTCCTAAGTCCAATCATGAATTAGAATTTAGGAATAACTTCCTGTGTAATCTGTTTTGATTTCATTGATATTAATAAAATACTTGTTTTGTTTTTTCTTACGGGCTCTATCTATTTAAGTGTTTAAATAAGATATACCATAGTTTAGAGTAAAGCTTTTTATGGATTATGATGAGATCATAATAGTGAGACCTAAAAGATGATAACTCTAAACTTAAATAGTTCCTGGTCGTAAGATTACTAACTGGTAATTAATAATCCGCAGAGATCGGTACATACTATACTTGCTTCATTATGAAGGATGTCTGTTCTCATAGACATTTGTGTGGTGACACTATAGCTAGTATGTAGGTGCTTATTATAGAATAAGTTCACTGAACATGACTCGCACAGCTGAACAACTGATGGAGTTCACTCACGTGTCAGCAGTTGTTCACATAGTGATAGTTGTACAAGTATCCTTAGACTTGAGGTCATTATAGTCATCTTGTGTACACTGAACTATGCTTTGGTTTAGTTCTTAGTCTCCAGGGACAATTATTAGGGCTCTACTGGGTATAGGAATTTGTACACGAAGATAGTGTATGATCAATAAATGATCTACCCCTTCCAGTGAAAGAAGCGAATGTTCAAGGCTGATCCACTTATGCTAGTTCAGGAATCTCTGGCCAGAGTGAATGAAATTAGAAAGGAGTTTCTAATTTGCATAGAACTACGCATAGTAAATGGTAAGCAAGTGATTAAATTAGATAGGCTTGACACGAGATCCATGCCTTGTATTTAATCGGGACATTGTAGGGTAGAAGGAGTTTATTGTACGGTAACTATTCACTGAATAGGTTCTTGGTATTCTAAGCAGTGAATTCATATTATCCGGATAGTCGCGATATGCTGAGAAGTATCCCTCACGATGTAGAATAAATGTGATTAATTAATTAATCATATTTAATAAATTAGAGAATTTATATAAATAATGATAAAATAGTTTTATTATTATTTATTTCTACTACCGGCTTAATATTGAACCTACAGGGTCACACCATAAAAAGAGAATGATTTAATGGTGGAGGAATTAATTAATAATGGCTAATAATTATTCATTTGTGAAATAAATAATTAATTGGAAAATTTAATAATTGATTAAATGAGATTTAATTGATTATAAATTAATTAAGAAAAGTTCTTAATATTATTAATTAAGGATTTAATTTTTGGAAATTAAATCAAGAGAGAGAATTATTTCTAAAGTGTTTAGAAAAATGATTAATAATTAAAAGGTGTTTTAATTATTAATGAGAATAATAAATGGGATAATAATAATAATATTTATGGGAAAATTTCAGCTGAAAATTTTGCCTATAAATATACTATTATAGACCCTAATTTTATTCGGAACCCAAAAAACCCAAAAAGTTTGGAAAACTCAATTCTCTCCACCTCCTTCCTCCTTCTTAACATCGTTTTCTTGGTGGATACCGGTGGAGTGCTTCACACTTGAGGAGCAACTGCTAAGGATCTCTGATCGTTGTCTCCGAATTATTTTAAAGGTTAGATTCGATCCCTATGTTTTTACCACGATTTATATGCTATTATTTGGATTTTATATGTGTAAAAAGTGTTTTGCCATGCCCGCTGCGATTAAAAATCCAACAATGGTATCAGAGAAGAGTTGCTCTTTGGAGAGCACAGTACGATGAAGCCTAGGTTGTATGCATATAGATCTGTGGTAAAAATTTCAGAATTTTATGTGCTTGTATGAATTAATTATGATTTTTACAAGTTATATCATGGATTAATTTTGTCTGATGAAAAATCGTTTCTCAGAATAATTTTGAATGTTGATCTGGGTTCTACAAGTGTTGTAGATCGTCTGGGTATTTTTTTCATAATTTTAGGATGTATTGATTTTTTATTATGAATTTTTGAAGTTCTTGTAATTAAAATTCATAATTAAATAATCATATATATATATAATTTGTTAGTATGTATGTAAATACATCTGTTGTTTGTATATTTGTTTCTGTGGTGCAAGGAGAAAAACAATCAAGACAGACAAGCACAGGTGAGTTGTCAGGCACGACAACCGAGAAAGAAAAGACGGCGGCTGCTGCAGGAAAGAAAAAAAAGTGGGGTGTCGCGCATTCCGGGAATGCGTTACACCCTGTGGCGCATTCACGGAATGCGTTACACCTTTTAATTGGTTAAAAGGGTTGTAACGCATCACCGGAATGCGTTACAGGGCTTGTAACGCGTTCCTGTAATGCGTTACAGCCCGACTGTTTACATTAAAATTGATTTTCTGGGAGTTTCGTAACTCCGTTTTAGGCGTGCAATATACCGTTGGATTCGTTTTTCCGAGACGGATCTAATGGAGTGATCAATTTTAGTTTATATAAAAGTTTTGAACTGTTTATATTTCCATAAAGTGTTTTAAAGCTGTTTTTAACTGTTTTAACTGCTTTTAAATGCTTCATGTGATACATAGAGATGTATAATGCTTAGACTAATATTCTAAATGATGTAACATGCCTACCTTGATGTTTATTCATGTTGATATATGTGATATATGCTTAGTTTATCATGCGATGATAGATTTAGGTGAACTTGAATGAACATAAGGCGTTTGTTAGACAGCCTAGTATAGTGAAATTGTTTCATAACCTTAATAACAATATTATGAATACAATCATGAGATTCTTGTGTTTATGAAACACGTAATTGAATATGAATTTTCGATATGAGAGAAAGGATGATTCTGTCAACAACAGATTTCTATCTGTAAGAAAGGGTTATTAAGTGACGCCTCTTGACAATGCTCCACCCGATCTTGGAATCATCTGATTATTGATTATTGATTTGAAATATTTAATTTAAAAGGAAGAATCTCTTTATAATATGATTATGATTGTAACGTAATATAATCCCTCTAAAATTAAATAATATCAAGTAGTAATTGGCCAATGACACAATGGGCTTGTGTCGGTCATAGCCTTCCAACATGATAGAAAAGTAGTTCTTATTTTTGAATCATTGTCGGTTCGTGCTATAGCCGAGGGCTTTGATTTTGAAATAAGAAATACTTGTCTATTAAATAAAGATGTGTACATTGAATAAGAATCTAAAGGTCAGTACGTGCTACAGCCGTGGGCCTTTGGGGACTGATTCAACTGTACGGAATGTTGGGTTAGACTTGACTTAGAATATTGAGTTTGTCGTGCCACAGCCGAGACTCAATTATTCAAGAGGCTAAAGTTTGATTAGGAAATAACATAAGATGTAATTGACAAGAGTTGTCTGCCTATTGAACTTTACATGGCGGTTCGTGCTACAGCCGGGGTTGTGTAATGGAATGTAGGATCCCTATTCCCACTAGCATTATGAATGCTTAATTTTTCATGTAGGGGGTTGAATAAATTAGGTAAACTAGTGGGAGCCACTTATGAATAAAGACCCGATTCATATAGTGTTTTAAAATGAAATCGAATATTTGCTAAGTGTTGTTATGTGTTTATCATTTACAGATTTACAGTATACATTATGTCTTCTGCACTATCACTCAGGAGCATACTAGATGCTCACAAATTGACTGGTCCTAATTATGCTGACTGGCTTCGAAACTTGAGAATTGTTCTCAGGATTGAGAAGTTGGAATACGTGATTGACTCACCTAAGCCTACTGAACCTGCTAGTGATGCACATAATGATGAACATGTTATGTATCGTAAGTGGATAGATGATGCAAATGTTGCTTAATGCATCATGCTAGCTTCCATGAACATTGAGCTACAGAAGCAACATGAGCATATGGATGCTCACACTATCCTAATGCATCTACAAGAGTTGTATGATGTGGCGGGGAGGACAGCTCGATATGAGATATCGAAGGAGCTGTTCGGTTGTAGGATGTCTGAGGGATCATCTGTGAATGACCATGTACTTAAGATGATCAATTTGATTGAACATCTTGGACAACTTGGTTTTGCCATGAATGGGGAGCTGAGCCAAGACCTGGTCTTGCAATCGCTTCCGAGTTTGTTCTCGCAGTTTGTTGTGAACTTTCACATGAATAAGTTGGATGTCAGCCTGCCTGAACTCCACAACATGTTAAAGACTGCGGAATCGAATTTTCCCCCTAAGAAGAGTTCTGTTCTTCTAATTGGTGAAGGTTCCAATCCTAAGAAAAGGAAGAGGAACCCTTCCAAGAAGAAGAAAGTAGGTGAAGAAAACGCCGGTTCCACCAAAAGCTGAAGACCCCAAGAGCAAAGTTGTTTACTTTCACTGTAACAAGGTGGGGCACTGGAAGAGGAACTGCAAGGTTTACCTTGCAGAATTGAAGAAGAAGAAGGGTAGTGAGACTACCGCTTCTGATTCAGGTATGTTCATGATAGAAGTGAATATGTCATTAAATCAAATTTCTACTTGGGTATTAGATACCGCCTGTGGTTCTCAAATCTGCAATTTGTTGCAGGGACCAAGGAGAAGTAGGACTCTTGAGGAAGATGAGGTGATTCTACTGATGGGAAATGGAGCAAGAGTTGCTGCTGAAGATGTAGAATCGTTTCATTTACATATGCCTACGGGCAAGACTATTGTTTTAAATAATTGTTATTTTGTTCCCTCGATTGTGAGGAATATTATTCCCATGTTAGACTTGGCTGGATTTTCATTTATTATTGAGAATAATGAATGTTCTATTTTTAGAGATAATATTCTTTATGGACGTGGTACTTTAAATAATGGTCTGTATATATGTGACATAATTTACTTCAGATTGAACAAACTAATAAAAGAAAAGGGATGATGAAAATCTCACTTTATAGTGGCACTGCAGTCTCCATTTAGTAGACATGGAGAGAGGACTGCAAATTTGCTAGGAATGGTACACACAGATGTATGTGGACCAATGTCTAAGCAAGCCTTGGGTGGATTTTCATACTTCATTACTTTCATAGATGATAGATCTAGATTCGGATATATGTTTGATGAAACACAAGTCTGAGGCCTTTAAAAAGTTCAAAGAATATAAGTATGAAGTGGAGAAATAAACCAAACATAGTATTATAATTCTTCGATTAGATCGAGGTGGTGAATACTTTAATGGAGTGTTTCTAGATTATCTCAAAGTAAATGGTATAGTCTCCCAGTGGACTCCTCCAGATTGGTATTTGAAAGGAGAAATCGAACTTTGTTAGACATAGTTCGGTCCATGATGAGCTATGCAAATCTTCCAGTATTCCTATAGGGTTATGCATTGGAAACCTCAGCATATTTACTGAATAAGGTGCCTTCCAAATTTGTTCCTCAAACTCCGTATGAGATATGGAAAGAAAAGAAACCGAGTCTTAAACACGTTAAGATTTGGGGATGTCCAGCTTATGTCAAGTAAGTTGACCCAGATAAGTTGGAATATCGATCCGTAAAATGTAGTTTTGTGGGATATCCTAAAGAGACTTTAGGGTATTACTTTTACACCGATCATCGGGTGTTTGTCTCCAGACATGCTACCTTCTTGGAAAAGGAGTTTATCCTTGAAGGAAACAGTGGGAGCAAAATTGAACTTGATGAAGTTTAAGAAGCACAAACTACTATGAATCAAGTGGAAACACCTGTTCTGACTGAACAACCTTTTGTGGAACATCCCATTCATAGAACAGGGAGAGTGTCTCGCCAACCTGAGAGGTAATATGGCCTTGTCATTAAGAATGACAATGAGTTATCGATCATTGATGATGACGACCCTGTGACCTATAATGAGGCTATGAGTAGTGTTGACTCAGAGAAATGGCATAGTGCCATAAAATCCGGAATGGAATCTATGTATACGGTATACAAAAGATAGATTATAGCAGATGGCCAGGTGGAGACCTATAAGGCCAGGCTTGTGGCAAAAGGATTCAAACAAAGGCAATGGATTGACTTTGATGAAACCTTTTACCTGTAGCCCTGTTAAAATCAGTTCGGATTTTGCTTGCGATTGTTGCTTACTACGACTATGAGATCTGGCAATTAGCCAAAAGGTTTTCTTTCCCAGAGAAATGAAAACCTAATGTGTAAGCTGCTGCGAACCATATGTGGTTTAAAGCAGGCTTCTCGAAAGATGGAACATTCGTTTTGATGAGACAATCAAAGAGTTTGATTTTATCAAAAACGTAGATGAACCATGCGTCTACAAAACGGTTAGTGGGAGCGTGGTAACATTTCTTGTATTGTATTGAAATAGAGTTAACACATATAACAATATAGCAGACCCACTCATAAAGCTACTTTATGAAAGTCACTTTGATCGTCATAAAGACAAGATGGGTATTAGATACCAGAGTGATTGGCTTTAGTACAAGTGGGAGATTTAAAGGAATATGTCCTAAGTCCAATCATGAATTAGGATTTAGGAATAACTTCCTGTGTAATCTGTTTTGATTTCATTGATATTAATAAAAGACTTGTTTTGTTTTTATTACGGGCTCTATCTATTTAAGTGTTTAAATAAGATATACCATAGTTTAGAGTAAAGCTTTTTATGGATTATGATGAGATCATAATAGTGAGACCTAAAAGATGATAACTCTAAACTTAAATAGTTCCTGGTCGTAGGATTACTAACTGGTAATTAATAATCCGCAGAGATCGGTAGATACTATGCTTGCTTCATTATGAAGGATGTCTGTTCTCATAGACATTTGTGTGGTGACACTATAACTAGTATGTAGGTGCTTATTATAAAATAATTTCACTGAACATAACTCGCACAGCTGAACAACTGATGGAGTTCACTCACGTGTCAGCAGTTTTTCATATAGTGATAGTTGTACAAGTATCCTTAGACTTGAGGTCATCATAGTCATCTTGTGTACACTGAACTATGCTTTGGTTTAGTTCTTAGTCTCCAGGGACAATTATTAGGGCTCTACTGGGTATAGGAATTTGTACACGAAGATAGTGTATGATCAATAAAGGATCTACCCCTTCCAGTGAAGGAAGCGAATGTTCAAGGCTGATCCACTTATGCTAGTTCAGGAATCTCTGGCCAGAGTGAATGAAATTAGAAAGGAGTTCTAATTTGCATAGAACTACGCATAGTAAATGGTAAGCAAGTGATTAAATTAGATAGGCTTGACACGAGATCCATGCCTTGTATTTAATCGGGACATTGTAGGGTAGAAGGAGTTTATTGTACGGTAACTATTCACTGAATAGGTTCTTGGTATTCTAAGCAGTGAATTCATATTATCCGGATAGTCGCGATATGCTGAGAAGTATCCCTCATGATGTAGAATAAATGTGATTAATTAATTAATCATATTTAATAAATTAGAGAATTTATATAAATAATGATAAAATAGTTTTATTATTATTTATTTCTACTACCGGCTTAATATTGAACCTACAGGGTCACACCATAAAAAGAGAATGATTTAATGGTGGAAGAATTAATTAATAATGGCTAATAATTATTTATTTGTGAAATAAATAATTAATTGGCAAATTTAATAATTGATTAAATGAGATTTAATTGATTATAAATTAATTAAGAAAAGTTCTTAATATTATTAATTAAGGATTTAATTTTTGGAAATTAAATCAAGAGAGAGAATTATTTCTAAAGTGTTTAGAAAAAGGATTAATAATTAAAAGGTGTTTTATTTATTAATGAGAATAATAAATGAGATAATAATAATAATATTTATGGGAAAATTTCAGCTGAAAATTTTACCTATAAATATACTATTATAGACCCTAATTTTATTCGGAACCCAAAAAACCCAAAAAGTTTGGAAAACCCAATTCTCTCCACCTCCTTCCTCCTCCTTAACATCGTTTTCTTGGTGGATACCGATGGAGTGCTTCACACTTGAGGAGTAACTGCTAAGGATCTCTGATCGTTGTCTCCGAATTATTTTAAAGGTTAGATTCGATCCCTATGTTTTTACCACGATTTATATGCTATTATTTGGATTTTATATGTGTAAAAAGTGTTTTGCCATGCCCGCTGCGATTAAAAATCCAACAGTAGGGATCATCTACCCTATTTCTGACAGTTCATGGGTAAGCCCGGTTTAATGTGTGCCAAAGAAAGGTGGAATTATTGTGGTAGCAAATGAGAAGAATGAGCTTATTCCGACTAGAACAGTCACGGGGTGGAGAGTTTGCATGGATTATAGGAAGCTGAACAAAGCCACTAGGAAGGATCACTTCCCTTTGGCCTTCATTGATCAGATGCTTGACAGGTTGGCTGGTCATGAGTACTATTGTCTTCTGGATGGCTATTCGGGTTACAATCAGATTTGTATCTCTCCAGAAGATCAGGATAAAACTACCTTCACTTGTCCATTTGGTACTTTCGTCTTTAGACGAGTTTCTTTTGGTCTGTGTCGTGCACCAGCCATATTTCAGAGATGCATGATGGCCATCTTTTTTGATATGATAGGCTAGAATATGGAGGTGTTCATGGATGACTTCTCTGTATTTGGCGATTCTTTTGATGAATGCTTGCAAAATCTTGGATACATTCTCAAGAGGTGTGTTGAGACCAATCTGGTTCTCAATTGGGAGAAATGTCACTTTATAGTGCGACATGGCATTCTTCTCGGGCACAAGGTTTCTAATAAGGGTCTTGAGGTGGACAAAGCCAAGGTGGGGGTCATTAAGAATCTGCCCCCACCTATTTTCGTTAAGGGAATTCACAGTTTTCTTGGTCATACGGGTTTCTACAGGCGTTTCATCAAAGACTTTTCTAAGATTTCGAAGCCATTGTGCAGTTTGCTAGAAAAAGATGTTACTTTCAAGTTTGATGATGAGTGCCTTACAGCTTTTGAGACATTGAAAAAGAGTTTAATTACGGCACCTGTCATAACTGCACCTGATTGGAGCCAACCTTTTGAGATGATGTGTGATGCAAGTGACTATGCAGTTGGAGCAGTTCTTGGGCAGATGAAGAACAACATATTTCATATGGTCTACTACACTAATAAGACCCTAAATGGTGCTCAACTGAATTGTACTACTACGGAGAAAGAAGTTTTGGCTATTGTCTATGGGTTTGGGAAATTTCGATTTTATCTACTTGGGACTAGGGTGACAGTTTTCACTGATCACGCCGCAATTCGATATCTCGTCTCAAAGAAGGACTCGAAGCCTAGATTGATTAGATGAGTTCTTTTGCTCCAAGAATTTGAGCTAGAGATCAAGGACATAAAAGGGACTAAAAATTAAGTCGCTGATCATCTCTCGCGTTTAGAGAATCCTAATGCTACTTCATTGGATAAGATATTGATAAATGAGTCTTTTCCCGACGAGCAGTTGTTTGGAGTGCAAGAAGAAGAACCGTGGTTTGCAGATATTGTGAACTACCTTGTGAGTAATGTCATGCCTCCCGATTTATCTTATGCTCAAAGGAAAAAGTTTCTACATGAAGTGAAGTGGTATATGTGGGATGAGCCATTTCTTTTTCGACAAGGAGCTGACCAAATCATCAGAAGATGTATTCCTTACAGCGAAACGGGGGGAATCTTGCGAGATTGCCACTCACGGCTTATGGAGGACATTATGGTGGAGAAAAGACAGCAGCTCGTATTCTTCAGGCATGTTTTTTTTGGCCGACCTTGTTTAAAGATGCTCATCAGTTCATTTTGAAATGTGATCGATGTCAATGTGTGGGTAATATGTCTAAGAGGGATGAGACGCCTCTTAATGTGCTTCTCGAGGTTGAGGTCTTCAATATTTGGGGAATTGACTTCATGGGGCCATTTGTCTCATCTTGTAACAATCAGTATATCTTGTTGGCGATTAATTACGTGTCAAAATGGGTTGAAGTTAAGGTGTTGCCAACGAACGATGCGAAAATGGTGCTTAATTTTCTTCACAAGCAGATATTTACAAGGTTTGGAACTCCAAGAGTCATAATCAGTGATGAGGGGTCGCATTTTTGCAATCACAAGTTCACTACTATGATGCAAAGATATAATGTGAATCATCGCTTTGTCACGGCTTATCATCCTAAAAAAATGGCCAAGCTGAGGTTTCTAACAGAGAGATCAAGTGCATTTTAGAGAAGGTGGTGTGTCCATCAAGGAAAGATTGGTCTTTGAAGCTTGATGAAGCTGTTTGGGCTTATAGAACAGCATATAAAACTCCTTTGGGAATGTTGCCGTTTCAGTTGGTCTATGGAAAGGGGTGTCATTTACCTGTGGAACTCGAGCATAAAGCATATTGGGCTTTGAAGAAATTGAATATGGACTTGGATGCGGCTGGAAAGAAGAGGATGCTTCAATTGAATGAACTCGACGAGTTTCAACTTCAAGCTTATGAGAACAACAAAATGTATAAGGAGAAAGTCAAGAGGTGGCATGATCGGGGTTTAGTGCTTAAATCATTTATGCCAGGGCAACAAGTTCTTTTGTTCAAATATCATCTCCGTCTTTTTCCTGGAAAATTGAAGTCAAGATGGTCAGGGCCGTTTATTGTCAAAACTGTGTTTCAACATGGAGTGGTGGAAATTTTTGAGAATGATCCGGGACAGGAATTCAAGGTAAATGGTCAGAGGTTGAAGCATTACTTGGTGACACGGCAAACCGTGAGATGGTTAGTGCCGTTTTATTGTCCATTTGATCAAGATTCTATGTCGAGCTAACGACATAAAACAAGCGCTTCTTGGGAGGCAACCCAAGTATGTTGTACATTAAGAGGTAGAGGAAGCAAGAAGAAAAGAAAAAATCCCAAAAAAAAATCAGAAAAAGAAAATAATCCAGGGATCACTTCAGAAGCTTGGCCCGCCCGCGCTAATTTCACAGAAACATGGCGCGGAACAGCGCGCGGCCACGCTGATTTGGCAGAAGTAGCGCACGACCGCGTGCGCGCCAATTTCACATAAACATGGCGCGGAACAGCGCGCGACCACGCTGATTTGGCAGAAGTAGCGCACGACCGCGCTGTCTCAGCGCGCGGCCGCGCCTGGTCCCTGTTTGAAAAAAAAATGAAACAACAGATTTACAAGGTAATTTCGGGACTTTTACTCCAAAATCAATGCTAACCCGATTTTTACTCCTCCACATCCCATAATTCCCTCTCCTAATCAAACCCATTATTCCCACGATTCCCATAATTTCTCCCCACCTATAAATACACACACTTATACACAACTTTTCCACCAATTCACAAACTCTTAAACACAAATTCTCTCTCAAACACTTAACTTTTATTCTCTCTCATTCAATTCCAATGGCATCCAAGAGACAAAGAACACAAGTAGGCAGCAGCACCACCGATTCTTCATCTGCGGGTGGTGTGAGGCCTAAGTTTTCTACTCCTGGGGCTGAAGAGGAGTACACGTGGCTTCTCTCAAAACCTATTGCTAAGGAACGGGGTTTTCTGCCATCAGGGAATGATGGTAAGCTGTTGAAGATGATACTTGAAATGGGCTGGGTTCCTATTTGCGAGGCTCCCACTGCCGTGCTCATGAGTGTTGTACGGGAGTTTTATGCTAACGCAAAGGCGGAGAAGAATGGCTTCACGGTGGTTAGGGGATGTGTTAGGTCCCAATGTGTTTGTAGAAGGGGGGGTTGAATATAAACAATACCGAATAATCGAATTTAATGCGGAATAAAAATGTGAAACAAAATTCAAGTTAAATAAGAATATTATTAAACTTGAAAGGTGTTACAACAACGATATCGATTACAAGGGATTAATATCAAATAGATTATCACAAATTTAGAATAAATTCGACATGAACTTTTTCTATTTTTGCAATAAAAAGATTCAAATGCTAAACGCAATTTGAGATTAAGTTCTAGGGATTTTAATCTGCTAGATAGTTACACAAGAACAAGAGAATGATTCCTAGTTGTTTGGATTTAACTTTAAAACTAGAAATTGTGATCTTGAAGTTTGTAGATGAAAGATGAAATATTTGCTGCTTCTTTTCTTTTTGTTCTTGAATGGTTGACTTGTGTTCTGTTGGATAATTGTGTATTCTGCTGCTAACGTCTTTTTAATTCAATCAACAGAACCACTTGAACTTGAATGACAATCAGTTGAACTAGCAAGACAATCTGCTGAACCAGTAGAACTTTCGATATGATAATCAGTTTAAGCTAGTATGACTTTTGGCAAGACTATCTATTGAACTAGCAAGACTATCAAACTGAACTAGCAAGACTATCTCCTTCCAGTAGAACTTTCGGTGAGACAATTGAAATGACCTGGCATGACAATCGGTATGACAATCCAGATTGTCACGCTAGTTCAATTTCAATTCTCTTGCTGAATTAAAACAGATTTTAATCCAATTATAATTCTGAAAATTCTTAATATTAATTCAGAATTAATTAATTAATTTAATTCAATTAATAAATAAATTAATCTTTGCATATATAATTTATTTTCTTAATTAAATTATACGACTTAATTAATTCATAGAGAATTAATACTACTCTTGAACTGCAACCATTCTTCTGAAAATCTTCTGAAAATCACTGAAAATTATGAATCAATTCCACCACTTCAATGTTGACACTTGATGTACTGTCTGGTTCATGAGTGACTAACTTCCGTGACGTTTCTTCATGTCTTGACTTTGATACTTGATTTTCTTCAGATTAAATCCTTGTAACTCTCTGATACCCTGACAAGATCTCTGTCACTTGATTAAATCCACAATCTTGATTTGTATCAATGAGGCTTGATCAATATCTTAAACTTCTTCCAGTGAATTAATTCCTCAAGTCTACAGATGAACCTTGTTTCTGAATCCTCTGACAGATGTTACTTTGTGAGATCTCTTTGACGGTAGATCCACTATTTACTTATTACATTCTTATTTGAGTTGAGTTAAATCCTCGAATAAACAAATAGGCTATGACATATGCCTTTCAATCTCCCCCTATTTGTTTGTTAGATAATAACAACAAATACCTAGAGGATAACTCAACTAACAAATAAGAAAAAGATGTAAACAGAAATGCAAAGTAAATAGCAGAAAAGTTCTGGATCATATTTAACCTTTTCCAGATTTCAAATAGATGTTCGTCTAGACTGAACATATCTTCAAGTAGTTTCATCTTCATTTGTACAACCACATTTCCTGTTGAGAAGCGCATATCTCTCTTGTTTCTCCCCCTATGAGAATCAACTGTTTAAAGAAGATCACCTTCATTTACCACATCTCCTGTATAATAGGATCCGCAGATAAAAACCAATGGTACTCCCCTTTTGGAAAACAGCTTCTTCCCTTATTAGAAAATCACCTTGTGTTTACCACCTCTCCCGTACAATAGGATCCGTAGTTACAAACAACAATGGTGTGGTGTAGTGTACATATGTAGGATCTTTTTCTTCCTCCTTGCTATTTCTCCCCCTTAGTTGAGGAATCCTCCAAACTATTACTTTAAGCTTTTATCTCCCCCTTAGAGAAGGAATGTATGCCGTTGTCTGAAGGAGTTCTCATATTTCACTTGGTTGGAAAAGAAATAACAAGTAGTTTCTCTTTCTTCCTCACTGTGAGTGTGTGATTCTGTTTAGTGTACCTCACATGTGTTTCACTCTTCTCTCCACTCGTGTTTACACTCATTCTCACAAGTGTATCACTCCTCTCATAGCTCCAACATTCAGCTGTACCTGCAAGGAAAATCACCTTAGCCATCCTTAAGGAGGTCACAGGTGGTGCAATGGGAGTTCGCAAATCCCTATCTTTGTTAAACTCGTCAGATGAATCTAAGTCATAATCTACAAGTTGCTAGTTTCCCTTTTAGGGTTCCAGATTTGAATTCTGGGAAGGTAAACAATGATCCAACGAATTTAGCATAAAGATCAAAGTTCCCTTCTAATGTATGTGAAGACATTTCCTTGTGACTCATCAGGTAATATCTGAATCATTGTCAACAAGTTGTCGATCTGCGCCTATGTTAGATCCACTATCCGCAGATGCATCCAGGGGATTTAAGCCTGGGGAGGTAGACACTGACCACTGACATATGGCTTTTGGATCAGTATCCTCTCCTAACACTTGTAAAGGCAATTGGTTCATTAAAGAACCTTGAACAATCGAATCTGACCTTAAAATGGTCGAAACTCTTGTTTCCGTCAACTCATCCTTTGTGTGTGTAACCTTTCCTTGTGCATCAAGAATTGTTTATATTTGAGGTGGTGACATTACATCAGATACCCTGGCCGACAGGCAAATTTCAATAGACATACCCTTTTGAGAGAATGAATCTAGTAACTATTTTTGAGCCTTTTCAACCATTACATCTTTTTGAGAATTTGTATGGGGCTAGCAGTTGTCTCAGTTTAAATACTACTCATCTTTGTAAGAGACAGAGCTGCTGGGTTGACTTCAGAACCTTTCTTATATGGTGCACTAAGGCACTATCTCCCTCACGCTCATTCATACTACATTTAGTGGTAAAAGAGTGTTGATTGGTTCTGTTTCTGTGTTTGTCTTTACAGTCTGGGATAGATGTTGTGGGTTTTCAACCTCATGACTGTCAATGAAAGAAAGCCATTGGAGACTGAACCTGTATCACAGAACATATGGCAATAGAGAGATAAAATGTACTTAGGATTTATAATGAATGAAAATTATACATTTAATCTTTTGAGAGAAATGATGTACAATAGTGATTTCAAAGGATTTTACATGAAATAAGAAATCACTAATGTAGAAAGAAGTTTGAGTTCAATGATAACATTACCAGCTTACAAACAGCCATATCCCTCAGATAAACCTTTGCTGTTATCTCCAAAGGTAACCAGTGGGCCAGCTTTCTCAACCACATTTGATAGCAGGGCTCTATCTCCGGTCATATGTCTTGACGATCCACTGTCAAGAATCCACACTACCGGTTCCACCTGTTTAATGCCCTGCACTATAAATGGATTAGACCTTCTTCGGAACCCAAACTTGGTTGGGCCCGGCATACTTGTAGAATTGACCTTTGTCAGGAAAAACAACATTCTTAAGTTTAATGGTCTCAACTTTCTCAATGACTGAACATTTGACCTTGTAAATAGCCTTAACAAATTTCTGTTTAGGCTTAGGCACAAATGTCTCCTTTCTAGCCTTAGAAGGACTAGCACTCTTAGACCTATCATGCTTCCTATTATTCACATGCTGACGAGGAGTAGTCTTATCACTAGAAACATGCTTACCATTAAAATAAGCATACATCAAATTAAAAGCGCAAGACATACAATTAGCAACACCATATGCTTTATGAGAGGGATTAACAACAGGCAAAATATGCATGGTAGACATGGTAGTTTTGTTATCCAACTCATGTGTGTCTGAGTTAGTCTCAGTTGGTTTCACAACTTTGACTGGAACTTTCGACACACTTGACTTGGAAACAACCTTCTCATTAGCATGATCGTCAGCACGTATTTCTTCTTGAATAATAGAGGAGGTCGTATCAAATAGTTCAGCAATTAATGCTTTATAGAGGGGTTTATCAACACCCTTAAGCACAGGTATTTCCCTACCTTTAGCACATACATGATGAGGGAAGTTTATGCCTAATTGTCCAATAGCATCATTGTAATCATAACCTATTCCAGATGTTTGATTAACATCTTGCTTACTGTAGAACTCTTTAGCCTTCGAACAAGAATTGAAGTAGGCTCTAACCTTAGTCTCAAGACCGGTGATCTTGTCTTTGAGAATAGTTTCGAGTTGTCTATAACAGTTAACTCTATTCTCTAGAAAAGATACTTGTTCTTTTAACTTGTCTTGATTAATGTGCACAAGTCTTAATTCATTGACCTCTTTCTCAAGATCTTTGATCTGCTGACTTAACAGTTCATTATCATGATGAGAACAATCTAAAGAACCTCCTAGATGATAAACTAATTCAACATCAGTAAATTTTACCTCTTTTCTTGACGATGAAGCTTTTCCATCAATAGCCATAAGAGCAAGATTCTCATCTTCTTCATCTTCACTATCAGTATCATCCCAGCTTTTTCCCTTTGCCAAGTAAGCCCTTTCAGAGTTACTCTTCTGATTTGAATCATAAGAGTTCTTCCTTACTTGCTTTGGCTTCCTGTATTCTGTGGCAAAGTGTCCCAACTCATTGCAGTTATAGCATCTAATGGTGCTCTGATCAACCATCCCTATTTTTTATCCACCACTACTGGTGTTAGAGGATGAAGATCCACCTGTCTGAAATCTGTTGTAGTTGGACTTGTACTTGAACTTGGGATTTCTCTTGAATCTGACATTGAAGAATCTCTTGACAATTTGGGCCATTGACTCATCTTCCAATTGCTCCAGCTCTTCCAAGGAATAAAAATCATCATTGGGTTGATTTATAGTATGAGGATCATATTCTGCTACTAATACATTTTCCTCGGCCTTGGAAAACTGTACCATTCTCTCCGACTGTTGAGATTGTTGTTGTTGTTGACCTTCAGCTATAAGAGCAGTAGATGTGCTGACCATTCTATCTTTCCCGTAGACTTCCTTCTGCTGAATCTGCTCCAACTCATAGGTTTTTAACACACCATAGAGTCTATCCAAAAAAATCTCACTCAGATCTCTAGCTTCTCTTATGGCAGTGATTCTATGTTGAAGATGAGTTGGCAGTGTTAAAAGGAACTTTTTGTTGACCTCCCTTATTGAATAATATTTTCCATTTATGTTCAGGTTGTTGATCAATGCATTGTACCTCTCAAACACTTCAGTAATTCCTTCTCTTGGATTGGATTTAAAATGTTCATACTCAGAGGTTAGGATCTCCAACTTGTTCTCCCTAACTTCCTCTGTACCTTCATTAATCACCTCAATGGTTTCCCAGATGTGTTTGGAATTTTTACAGTTCATCATATGTCTGTTCATCAAGGGATCGAGGGAATCAACTAAAATTAACTGAAGGCTGGCATCCAAGGAGGCTTCTTCTTTTTCAGCAGGAGAAAAATCCTCAGGCTCTTTTGGATATGTTCTAGCTTTGGTAATCACAACATCATCTACTATCACCTCTAGTTCAAAACCATCGGAGTTTTTGGACCCTTCTTTAACAAGTTCAGATATTTGGGATTTGCAACTTGTAAAAACAAGAGCATCTTCTTCTTCCACATGATATAATTTTCTTTATCAAATAGTGGAATTTTAACGGTTCCAACTTTTTGTGAAGTCATTATGAATTTTTGAATAAATAAAAATTCAAGGAGTTGAAAAATCACAAAAGTCTAGGATCTTGATTTGTTCGTTAATCAGAAGGCTCTGATACCAATTGTTAGGTCCCAATGTGTTTGTAGAAGGGGGTTGAATACAAAAAATACTGAATAATCGAATTTAATGCAGAATAAAAATGTGAAACAAAATTCAAGCTAAATAAGAATATTATTAAACTTGAAAGGTGTTACAACAACGGTATCGATTACAAGGGATTAATATAAAATAGATTATCACAAATTTAGAATAAATTCGACATGAACTTTTATATTTTTGCAATAAAAAGATTTAAATGCTAAACGCAATTTGAGATTAAGTTCTAGGGATTTTGATCCGCTAGATAGTTACACAAGAACAAGAGAATGATTCCTAGTTGTTTGGATTTAACTTTAAAACTAGAAATTGTGATCTTGAAGTTTGCAGATGAAAGATGAAATATTTGCTACTTCTTTTCTTTTTGTTCTTGAATGGTTGACTTGTGTTCTGTTGGATAATTGTGTCTTCTGCTGCTTCTGTCTTTTTAATTCAATCAACAGAATCACTTGAACTAGAATGACAATCGGTTGAACTAGCAAGACAATCTGCTGAACCAGTAGAACTTCCGGTATGATAATCAGTTTAAGCTAGTATGACTTTCGGCAAGACTATCTGTTGAACTAGTAAGACTATCAAACTGAACTAGCAAGACTATCTCCTTCCAGTAGAACTTTCGATGAGACAATTGAAATGACCTGGCTTGACAATCGGTATGACAATCCAGATTGTCATGCTAGTTCAATTTCAATTGTCTTGCTGAATTAAAACAAATTTTAATCCAATTATAATTTTGAAAATTCTTAATATTAATTCAGAATTAATTAATCAATTAATTAAATTAATAAATAAATTAATCTTTGCAGATATAATTTATTTTCTTAATTAAATTATATGACTTAATTAATTAATAGAGAATTAATACTACTCTTGAACTGCAACCATTCTTCTGAAAATCTTCTGAAAATCACTGAAAATTATGAATCAATTCCACAACTTCAATGTTGACACTCGATGTACTGTCTGGTTCATGAGTGACTAACTTCCGTGACGTTTCTTCATGTCTTGACTTTGATACTTGATTTTCTTCAGATTAAATCCTTGTGACTCTCTGATACCCTGACAAGATCTCTGTCACTTGATTAAATCCACAATCTTGATTTGTATCACTGAGGCTTCATCAATATCTTGAACTTCTTCCAGTGAATTAATTCCTCAAGTCTGTAGATGAACCTTGTTTCTGAATCCTCTGACATATGTTACTTTGTGAGATCTCTTTGACGGTAGATCCACTATTTACTTATTACATTCTTATTTGAGTTGAGTTAAATCCTCGAATAAACAAATAGGCTATGCCATATGCCTTTCAGGATGACTATAGAGTACACTGCCGATGCTAGTAGGAGGGTGATTGAGCAGCCCGCGAAGAAGGTGGGTCAGGACACTTGGATTGATAAGACTCCCGAGGACTTTAACTTGGATCTGATTGTTGTTACTCTGTGCCAGCCTGATACTCACTGGAAGTTCAAGAGGGGCACTACTGATTATTCCACGTTCCCGGCTTCCAGAATGAATAGGTTTGCCCGTGCATGGAATGCTTTATATGTGCTAACATCATGCCATCTTCGCATATGTATGAGATTACTGTGGAGCGTGCACGGTTGTTATGGGGGATTCTTCAGGGTGATTACATTGATTTGGGGATGGTGATTTACCAGGGGATACTGAAATTTTTGAGAGGAGGTACTACAGGTGCTATTCCGTATGTGTCCATAGTGACGAAGTTGTGCGTGGTAGTTGGGGTTCATTGGCCCGCACACGAGCAATTGTAGATCCCGAGTGCTCCTATTGATAGCACTACTTTGGCTACGAAGCAATAATGGGATGGAGGCAAGCCCGATTTGAAAGGGCTTGGTTATACTTTTGACCACCTACCTGGTGGGAGGCCAGCTGCTGGAGCCACTCAGGCGAGCAGGACTGCATGGAGATCTCAGCTAGAAGAGGAGGCTGGTCCATCACAGCAGGAGCAGGCGCATGGGGAGGAGGAAGGAGCTGATATGGGAGCTGGTTTGAGTTTGACACAGTATAGGCGTCTGGCACGGAGGATGGATGCGATGCATGACATCCATAGTAGGTTCGCACGTGATCTCACCCAGGCACTTGGGACAGCTTTTAGAGCCACCGGAGTTGACATCCAGTGGCCAGTTTTTGGTGAGGATTACGTGTATCCGCCTCCAGACACACTTAACACTCCACCCGTTGATGGTGAGAAATCTGATTCTGATTAGGTATGCCTGAAGTCCTTAATATTACCTTCACTGAGGACAGTGAATATTTTAAGTTTGGGGGTAGTAGTTGAAGGAATATGTTTTTGTGTGTGTGAGTCACATATAGTTGCATGTTCATGATTGTTTAGTTTATATAGTTTGCATATTTTGTCATATAGTTTTTTTTATTATTTTTATTTTTATTATTATTTATTTTTGGTAGTTTTATATTATTTTGTTCTTATAGATTTCATGTATTTGCATTATAACATGATCCCTTAGATGATTTTTCCGATTGACTTGTGATATTGATGCTAGTGTAGTGATGTCGTGTTTAGAGATGTTAAGTCATATTAAGTTGATTTGCATGCTAGAGACACTTGTATTTCACCAAGTCTTATAGGTTGCTAGAGTGCTAGATCATAGTCATGGTTTGTTTGTTTGTCAAAGTTTAATCGCTTATTTATATTTAGAATTTAGGATATTCTCTTAATAATAAAAGACATGGATATTTAAAAATTGGAGAAAATTGGAGTTCATTGCTAGTTGTGTGGCTAGGTGTCAAATGGTTAGTAGCCGGCTCATATTTATATGAGTAGTCTAGGGTTGAATGAGATGGAGCGAAACACACTCATTCAGAAATTCATTGAAAAAAAAGAAAAAAAAGGAGAAAGAGAAAAAAAAGGAATAAATGTTATGTATAATTGATCGCATATAGATTTCATGCATTTGCATTATAACATGATCCCTTAGATGATTTTTCCGATTGACTTGTGATATTGATGCTAGTGTAGTGATGTCGTGTTTAGAGATGTTAAGTCGTATTAAGTAGATTAGCATGCTAGAGACACTTGTATTTCACTAAGTCTTATAGGTTGCTAGAGTGCTAGATCATAGTCATGGTTTATTTATTTGTCGAAGTTTAATCGCTTGTTTATATTTAGAATTTAGGATATTCTCTTAATAATAAAAGACATGGATTTTAAAAATTAGAGAAAATTGGAGTTCATTGCTAGTTGTGTGGCTAGGTGTCAAATGGCTAGTAGCCGGCTCATATTTATATGAGTAGTCTAGGGTTGAATGAGATGGAGCGAAACACACTCATTCAGAAATTCGTTGAAAAAAAAGAAAAAAAAGGAGAAAGAGAAAAAAAGGAATAAATGTTATGTATAATTGATCACGAGTGGGCTCTTTAGTACTCGAGTTATTAAGTTCTTAGGGGACTTTGTGCCTAGTGACCTAAGGCTTGTATAGTCTGGGATCCACTAACCTAACGCTTGCTACATGGGTACTATTGTATAAGTCTTTTGTGGACCTCACTCATTGCACGATCAAATAAGCATACTTGTGTTGTTTTGTTGAAAACAAAAGCATGAATCCATGATTAAACTCTGATATAAGAATTGAAGTGTTATAAGTTATTTTGAGTCTAGCTTTTATTCTATTTATAAACTTGCGATTGTTTTGATAAGTAGTGAGTCATGATTGTCGATCTAGTTGTGATAGTATATCTGTAAGCATTTGCACACACGCACGTCTTTGGTTTGTAGGTTGATTTGTGAGATTTAACTGATCTTTATGCGAATAACTACATTTGCTGAGGTGTTGCTTGTTGATTGGTTTAGTTATTCTATGGGGATCGTTGCATTCATATTAGTTGCATTCATGCATTTTTATTCTCTTGTTCTTTGAGTCTGTTTATGCTTGAGGAAAAACATTGATTCAAGTTTGGGGGTATGTTGAGTGGCATTAATGACACTTTATAATGCTCTAATAAGCTTTGAATAGATGCATTTGCACTCAAGTTGTTAAGTGTTTTAAAGTGTTTTCTAGTGTTTTTGCATTTCAGGCATTAATCTGTGAATCAGGTGAATTAGCATTGATTTGGTGCTAATTTGGTGTCAAGGTGATGTTGGAATAAAAGCTTGTGGAAAGCCGGCTCGAAGCAGCAAGGAAAAAGATGAAATCTGAGTTTTTCCCAGAAGGACGGCGCGCCCCCGCGCTGTGATAGCGCGTGGCCGCGCCAGGATTCCAGAAAGGCAGCGCGCGGCCACGCCGGTGCTAAAAATATGAATCCTGATTCTAATTCGATCCTAAGTGGGGAGACTTCCAAATTGGTTAGGGCTGCTATATATATATATTCAAATAAGAACGTTTTCAGGATATCAAGCAAGAGACATACCAGAGCGCAGGGAGTGCCGTAAGAAGATCGTTCTTAGCACGATTCAATGAAGACAAAGAAGATCTTGTTTTTACTTGTGAATCTTTGTTTTAAGTTGTATTTGGATGCTAGTTTTCTTACTTGTGAGCCTTACTTTTGTTTTGTACTTGGTTTTATTTATTCGTTATAAAGACTACATTTGTTATACCATGCTTTCATCGGAACCCACGTTGATGAGGAGTCCGATCATGGGCTAATCGTTATCGTGGGGTTCTAACGGATTTATTTATGGATTTCTTTAGTTAAATTGTTTCGATGCCTTAGCATGTGGTGATTGTATGATAGCCTAGTATTGGTTGTACGTATTCGTCTTATGAGCGTCGCGAACTTATAAGATAGTGTGTTAATTCTTAATAAAGCGAAAGTGAATTTAAGAATTTAGAACTTGCCATGCTAGCATAGGTTCATGTGTTATTATTATGCATGATTCGTAGGTAATTTTAACCATCTTACTTGCCCTATGTAATCAAGATGGATAACTTATGCTTAAACCGTTATGTTGTCGAATTCTATAGACATATAGGGTCTCAATATAATTGATGCCTATTTAGCTTCTATATCTTTTGTGGATGTCTAGTAGTATGGTACTCGTGCAACGAAAGTTGGTGTTTATCAGTTTCATGTTATCTGATTAGGATCATCACCATTGCATGTTAAGGTTGAGAACAATAAGGCTATTGAATGAAGTAATTAATGAAGTTAGAATCCCATGTTTGTCATATATATTAATTCGGTCAATCTTATTCTCGTAGTTATAATAGTTAGCGTACTTCTTAGTTATAAATAACCTCAATTTGTTATCGTCTTAGCATTGAATAATTACCATATCATCGGTGTATAAGTGCATAAAATAATCAGTCAACCAAAGCCAGTCTCTGTGGGAACGAACTAGAAAAGATTCTATACTACTTGCGAACTCGTATACTTGCGTGTATTATTAGCGCGTGTTTAGCGACTAATAGTAGCATGCAAGATTAGAGAACTAGGAATTTCAGGCCTAACTGCTTCAAGAATTGAAAGAGGAATATTTAAAGCTCCCATAATATCTCTCAACGAGACATAATTATGCATTTATAGGTGTTTGTGGTAGTCTATTAGGGACTTTATATCTTGATGTTGACTTTGCAGCAAAACTATCAATTGGGAGACTTGAGTTGTCAAAAAATCATTTGAAAACTGTAGAGATGAGATTTGAGCTTGCAGGTTTTGGATTTGTAGGTTTGTTGATGAAGACATAGGTTGATGTGAGCTTGATGTTGCCAGAGTACCAACAAAATTTTGCACAACATTCTTGATCTCCTCAATGATCAAGGCTGAAGGTTCAAACCTAGCTTTGTAAAGTTGATCCAGTTTGACCTTTGAGTCATTATTTTAAGTTATTTGCTTCTGGATCACTTCATGCAGAGCTTTGAAAGATTTTCTCAGCTTAAACATATTTTCTTCTACTAGAGTTAGAGAGAGGGCTTGAAGCCTGTCTGAAAATTTGTTGAACTTGGTCTTAATGTCTTGAAATGTTGGCATCAGCTCATCAATTCTGTCATTCACCAATTTCTTCACAGCAGCTTGATGCTTGACCAGAGTATTTTCCATAGCTCTTCCAATGCGATGAAGGGTCTTCAATTGGGCTTTGTACACCTCTGTCACAACATCATATACCTCTTGGGGAGTGAGGACCTTAACATTGCTACCCAAAATGGTCACATATTCCTCTCTAAATTTTGATAAGGCCTCCTCCATAGTGGTATTAAAATCCTTTGAGAGCCATGCATCCACATTACCATCTGCTTCATCTGCAATTTTCTCTTATTGATTTATTAACATCTTCCTTGTATAAAATTAGTATGGCCTGATAGTCTTGGTTGGACATATCTGTTTTAAGGAGTTGTTGAGTGATATTGGCTAGTCCTGCAAGTTGATCAACCAAAAGATCATCAACTATAGTAGGTTGGGATTAAGCATCCTGCAACCATTGAGAGATGAGGTGAGAAGGTTGTGGAATAGTGTTTGAGGTAGAGGGTATGTCTATTTGGTTTGAGGTTGAGGGTATGGAGGTATTAGGTAACCCTGTGACAGGAGTCACAGTTGGACTCACAGCTGTTGCTGTGGTTATGATGGTTTGTTGTTCACCACTAGTGGGAACCTTCATTCGAATTATAGGGGAGTTGACTAGGTTACTATCATGTACCATAGCCTCAAACCCTTTTTCTTCTTACAAAAAAATGACACTTGAATGTTCTATACTTGCCTCCCAATAGCTGGATCATTGGGAATTTTACTCTCAGCTTCAATTGACAGTGCAATTTCAGCTAGGGTTTTGAGGGAAGTTGTCCCTACTTGAGGAACCTCCAATTGAATTGGAAAGGATTTATATAGCTCCTCCTCAGGAGTACTACCCTCAAACCTGTCAATCTGTGAAGATTGTTTGGCACATGAAGGTGCTAAAGTAACATCCACAGTATAACACCCTCCAAATCTGGGGTATAGATTTGGGGCATTATTAATAACAACTACAAACTAAACCTGCACAAGCGGAATATAAATATGATAATTACCCCAAACTACTGCTACTCAGGATCTTTTAAGGTTAAGAGTTGAAAACAAGAACCACACACTAACTTTATTACAAACCCAAATAAAAATAATCTGTCTCAAGAACTCTCTTTGTTACAAAACTTTATTTTATCTACATTCTCACCACACAACTTTTATTCAAACCACACAAAACTTTTATTCAACCCAACATTACTACTTATCCTGTTACACCTGATCTGGTAACTCAAAGCTCTCTTCGGGAATAGGAAGGAACACTTTTGGTATAAGAGGGTCCCGCTGCTTGACTCGCTTCTTGACTACGCGGGTCCTGATGGGTTTCATTCTCTACCTTAACTGTAAAACAATAGGAATAACAATAAAAAGGGATGAGCCAAAATTGTTCAACAAGCCTGCAACAATATATATATAGTATAAAGAGAGAGAAATAAGTGAACCAATAAGCTGCTGGTTTGAACAACCATCTGTATCTGTATAGGATAATAATTTGCCAACACTGGCGAGCGCCAAATGAACAAGACTGGAAATAAGAACCAACATATGCACTATAACCTGCTGATCAGTCAGGATATAGTGCGGATCTATACCCAACTGCATAGACCCAACCAACATAAGGAGTACTCAGGCAACTATGGCCTATTAATTAAAGGTCTGGGTAAAACCCAGTCCGCATCGTAACCATCCAGTCCAAAGCTTAGCATCCAGAACAATCGGAATGCTTTTGATGTATCCCAATACCAGGATATATCAAAGTATATGTAACAAGGGTAAAAGTATAGGAATACGAATAAAGGATTCAATAAATTGGGAGAAATCAAGAATCGAAGTGAAATAGAAATAAGATTCAATAATTACGTAACAGTGTATATGAACAAAATTTATCAAAGATAACTGATATGGGAAAATGAGATATAATTCACTATTCTGAATTTAGAATAGGGGAAAACTTGCCTTGCGCGTACTTAACCTGGTTCAACTCACCACCTTCGGTTTCTAGCTTGCTCTGCCTTGCTGACACTGAACCAATCATAGAAAGATAGTCGTTTAGATAACTTACTATATACGTGTATCTCGAATTGATACTACGTAACCTTATCAGTTTACCCATGCATTTCTATCTGACTCGCATATATACACATATAATTATATAGCACGTAAGGTTCACATAACCACGTAAAGCATATAGCACATAAAGCACATAATTAATTTTTAGACTTATAACTATCTTTAGAATCAATACTAGACTCATATTTTTAATAACTAACCCTATCTGATTCTATTACAATTTTTCAGGATTTATTTGACTCGATTCTACCCCTAATAGGGCCTATGAACAATTAATTATCACAAGTCCACTCTCTTCCGGAAGAAATTATAACTTACAATTATTTTTATTGGATTCGTTTCATTTTTCTGAGTCTAGGGGTCCTCGTTTCGCTCAAATCGGACTAACGGTTTAATTATTATGAATTAAACAAGATTTAATTAATTAATAATTAATTATAAATAATTAATTATAATTAAATAATCCTTAATTACATCTTTAAATAATTAACTAATAATTATTATATTTTAAAATAATTAATCCCTAATTATTAGGATTAATTACTATTTATTACAATTATTTACAAATTAATACTCCCTCCGTCCCTCCCAAATGTTTACATTTTGGGTTGGGCACGGAGTTTAAGAAAAATGATAAAGTAGTGGAGGAAAGTTAAAATAGTGAATAAAGTAGTGGGACCGATTAATATTATATGTATAAAGTGGGTATAGTGGAGAGAATTTGTGAATGTAGTTACCTTTTATATTATAAAAACTTTACTATTTTTGGAAAATTTTGAAATGTAAACAATTGGAAGGGACATCCCAAAAAGGAAAGTGTAAACAAATGGGAGGGACAGAGGAGTAATACTTACTCGATCAGATCGATTATTTATTATAATCTAACTCAACGATTAACTACTCGTATAAATACGAGCTACTTGCGATTCTCGACTACTATCGAACTGTTATTATTATTACTATACCTATACAATTAATTAATTATTTAATTATCTGTATTTAATTATTCGGTACGAATAATTTTACGATATCCTTCGAATAAATTATTGCTCGAATAATAATTCTCATTATCGAATCACTACTCGTATGAATACGAGTTACTCGTAATATTAACTAATTATCGGATTATTAATCATATTATTTAATCCTTATTTATTAATTAATTACCTAATTATTAATTAATTACCTAATTATTAATTAATTAGATAACTAATAAATAATTAGATAAATAATTAAATAATTAATTAAATAATTAAATTCGAATTTATAATTTAATAAAATAATTTAGAAATTAATTATAATATTTTTTTCAGAATTTAATACTAATTTTTAATAGATTTTCAGAAGTATTAAAACTGATTTTTAATTTTACAAAATATAAATAATTTATTAATTTATCAGAAACAGAACAGGGAAATCAATTTATGGTTTAAGGGATTGAAACCGGGTCAATGGGTCAGTGAAACGGGTCAAACGGGACGGCGAAAAGGGTCAAGAACTTCGTCGGATTTTTCTGCAGATTTCGGCGAAGCCACGAACTCCGGCTAGCCTCGTTGAGCCCGATTACTACACCGTTGAACCTGATTCTACAGCCGAAACACATGAAAATCCAACAACAATTGAATTACGAGCCTACTGGAATGTCCCCGTCATGGTTTTCTTCCCCGTTGATCGGAACCGTCGTCAAGGCGGCGATCACAAAATCTACTACCCCGTTTTTGATTCAAAACTTATTGAAACACATCACAAACTCCTCCTCACACCTTCCCCAAATTAACCTAGTCCACAGAAGCAAAGAGCAAGTCGGAAAACTCGACAAAAACCCGGGGCGACGCCGTTTTCCGGCGAGACAAAACCCGAAGCAAAAACTGTCGAAACCGGGGTTAATCAACTCGGTTTTTGACGATCTAATCATCCCCAACAACAATAACATCAAACAACTAACAATTCATTCAACCCGAATACGAAATAAAAACCCGAAAATATGAATTAAAAATCGAGTAATCAAATACTAAAAATAATTGCATAATCAGAGAGGAAATCAAAAGAGCTTCACAACGGATACTTACATGTTCGATTTGGAGGTCGGAATCACGTTGAAATCTTGGATTGAAATCAAGAACTCAAGAACCCTAATACTGAAATTTGGGGATTTTTGGCTAATTTTCTGAATTTTTGTGATTAATTAACTAATTAATTACTAATAATCAACTATATATATTTATGAAAAATAATACCCCCAAATAAAATTAAGGGAATAATTACACTCCTAATAAAAATATTTGGCCCTAATTTTTATAATTTTTGGGTATTAATAATGAATTTTTAGATATCCAATAAATACAAAATTAATGTCAAAAATTCCCAAAAATTGTGAATATTACAAAAATACAAAGAAAAATGATGTATGATAATTTCTTGATCATATAAAAATAAAAATGTGATTTTTGTGGGGTTTTTGGTACCCGAAGAAGTCCGGAAAAGTCATTTTTCGCGAAAAAAGGTAAATTTATAAAACGTCTAGGGGTTCAGAATAGCGATATGGTATAGGGCATTTTTGGCAAAATAGGGCCAATAATTTTGTTTGAAATACGAGCTTTTAAAACATGGTTTTGAGCTGTACGGGTTTTGATATAAAATATATAACTTACGATAGAACACTCAATAAATATCCAAAACACGTTTAGTTCAAAACAGATAACACGTAACACATAGCGGTTAGGGTTTAATGACTCAACACAGCTAATCACATTATACTACATATAATTTATCTTTATTATAATATAATACAAGCATAATTTTTCGGTCGTTACATTCTTCCCCCCTTAACAGGATTCTGTCCTCAGAATCACACTATGCAAATAACTGAGGATACTTTTCTAACATTTCACTCTCGAGCTCCCAGGTTGATTCTTCAACCACTGGGTTTCTCCACAACACTCTCACTAATGACACAAACTTATTTCTTAATACCCTCTCTTGTCGATCTAGAATTCGTATCGGCTGTTCTACATACGACAAATCTGCCTGAAGTTCTATTGGTTCATACTCTATTACATGCCTTGTATCAGGGTTGTACTTCTTAAGCATAGATACATGAAATATGTTGTGCATATGCTGCATATGGGGTGGTAAAGCTAATTCGTACGCAACCTTCCCAATTTTCTTCAAAATTTCAAATGGTCCGACGTAGCGAGGTTTCAATTTGCCTTTGTTGCCAAACCTAGCTAATCCCTTCCATGGTGATACCTTTAGCAATACATGCTCTCTATCCTGGTAGTCCATATCCTTTCTAGATAGATCTGCATATTTATGCTGTCGATTCTGCGCCGCTTCAAGTCGCTTGCGGATCAGTTCTACTTTTTCCTTGGTCTGCTGAATCAGTTCTGTACCTAGAATTTTACGTTTTCCCACTTCATCCCAACAGGTAGGTGATCTGCATTTTCTTCCATATAGAGCTTCATAAGGTGGCATCCCAATACTCGCTTGATAACTGTTATTGTAAGAAAATTCCACTAGCGGTAAGTGCTCGTCCCAATTGCCTTCAAAGTCTATTGCGCATACACGTAGCATATCTTCGATTGTTTGAATTGTCCTTTCGCTTTGCCCGTCCGTTTGTGGATGATAAGCAGTACTCATGTTCAACTTCGTTCCTAGACATTCTTCGAATTGTTTCCAAAATCTCGAATTGAAACGGGGATCTCGATCCGATATAATCGATACGGGTACTCCATGACGCATTACGATTTCCTTGAGATATAAGTGCACTAACTTGTCCAGTGAAAATCTTTCATTAATTGGAAGAAAATGTGCTGATTTCGTCAATGGATCAATGACCCAAATTGCATCGTGATTTGCTTTCGTCCTTGGAAGTCCCACTACAAAATCCATAGCTAAGTGTTCCCATTTCCATTCTGGAATATCTAGTGGCTGTAGTAGTCCGCTCGGGCGTTGATGTTCAGCTTTCACTCTTTGGCACGTATAACACTTGCTGACCCATACCGCTATCTCTTTCTTCATATTTGGCCACCAAAAATTTTCCTTCAGGTCTCTGTATATCTTTGTGCTTCCGGGATGAATTGAATATCTTGAACTATGAGCATCTTGCAAAATTTCCGCTTTCAGTTCCGGTACATTAGGTATCCAGATCCTTGAAGCAACACGAAAAATTCCTTTAGTATCTTTCTGACTGGTAATGTCTTCTCCTGTCAAATTGTCGATATCCTGGTCCATTACCTCTTCCTGACACCTTCTTATTTTCTCCAATAGTTCTGGCTGAAAAGTCATAGCGTGAATCAATTCGGTAGAACTTTCTGGCACACGAACTTCAATCTCCAATTTATCGAATTCTTTGATTAAGTCCTCTGAAGACGTTAACAGGTTTAATCGTTCCTTTCAACTTAACGCATCTGCTACTACATTGGCCTTGCCTGGATGATAATTGATTGAAACGTCGTAATCCTTGATCAACTCTAGCCAACGTCGCTGTCGTATATTAAGTTCCTTCTGGGTAAAAATGTACTTCAAACTTTTGTGATCTGTATAAATCTCACATCTTTCACCGTACAGATAGTGTCTCCAAAGCTTCAGTGCGAACACAATTGCTGCTAGCTCGAGATCGTGCGTTGGATATTTATGTTCATGCAGCTTTAACTGTCTAGAAGCATATGCGATCACATTTCCATGTTGCATTAAAACACATCCAAGTCCTCGATAAGAAGCGTCACTGTATATGACAAAGTCTCCTTGATCATCAGGTAAAACAAGCACAGGTGCGGTTACGAGTCGATTCTTCAATTCTTGGAAATTTGCTTCACATTTCTCGTTCCATTCGAACTTTTCATTCTTTCACGTCAACTTCGTCAATGGTGTGGCTATCTTTGCAAAATCTTTAATGAATCTTCTGTAATAACCGGCTAATCCCAAGAAACTTCTGACTTCAGTTGGCGTCTTTGGTCTTTCCCAATTTAAAATAGCTTCAATCTTTGCGGGATCCACTTGAATTCCTTCAATACTAATGATGTGTCCTAAAAACTGCACTTCCTTCAACCAAAATTCACATTTTGAAAATTTCGCATAAAGCTGCTCCTTTCACAATATCTCTAGTGTCGTTTTTATGTACGCTGCATGTTCTTCTACCGTCTTTGAATAAATCAAGATGTCATCAATAAATACAATGATAAACTTATCCAGATACTTCTTGAATACTCGATTCATCAAATTCATAAACGCTGCAAGTGCATTCGTCAATCCAAAAGCCATCATAAGAAATTCGTAGTGTCCATATCTCGTTCTGAACGCAGTCTTTGAAATATCTTCTGCCTTGATCTTTAGCTGATGATAGCCTGATCGTAAGTCGATTTTTGAAAACCATGCTGCTCCTTTCAGTTGATCAAATAAGTCATCGATGTGAGGTAAAGGATATTTATTCTTGATAGTTAACTTGTTCAGCTCATGATAATCAATACACAGTCGCATGCTACCGTCCTTCTTTTTCACGAACAATACTGGTGCGCCCCATGGGGATACACTTGGCCTTATAGTTCCTTTGTCGAGAAGTTCTTGCAACTGCTTTGCTAATTCCTTCATTTCAACGGGTGCCATTCGATAAGGAGCTTTCGAAATTGGTTCAGTCCCTGGCGCCAAATCAATAGTGAACTCGATTTCTCGATCCGGTGGAAGTCGTGGAAGTTCATCTGGAAAGACGTCGGGAAACTCACAAACTACAGGAATATCTTCAATCTTCGGACTTTCTTTGTTAGTATCCAATACATAAGCTAAGTAAGCTTGACATCCTTGGCGTAACAATCTTCTCGTCTGCATCATTGTTAGGAATTTCTGCTTTTGCTTCTCACCTTTAAATGTTACCGTTTTATTTTCTTCAGTTTGCAATTTCACTTTCTTATTTGCGCAATCAATCTGAGCATTATTACTAGCTAGCCAATCCATTCCTAAAATAACATCAAACTCTCCTAACCTGAAAGGTATTAAATCAACTGAGAAATGACATCTCCCTATCTCAATATCACAACCTAGGCATACTTGATCTACCATAACCTGATCATCATTTGCTAATTTTATGACTAGCACTTCATCTAACCACTTAGTCTTACAGTCTATCTTAGAGATAAAATCTTCAGAAATAAAAGATCTGGTAGCTCCTGAATCAATCAATACTAGAGCATTTACGGAATTCACAGGGAGTGTACCTGCAACCACATTCGGACTCTGTACTGCTTCCTTCATTGACATGTTGAAAGTCCTTGCCCTGGGCTGATTTTGGGGTGGTAGTGGAGGTGGAGGTAATGCTAAAACCCTTGGAATACTAGCGGCCATTGCAACTCCTCTGCAGTCTATGGCAATATGTCCTTTTCTTCCACACTGGAAATAAGTGACCTCTGCTTTTCCCATCGGACATTCTCCAAAGTAGTGTCCCCTTTGCTTCACTTGATACACGTGACATTTGGCTTGTTGCAAATCCCAGTATGCTTTTTACCACATATTCTACAATCAGGTATAGGCGGTTGGATAAGTCTTTGCTGAGTTGGGGCAGGAAGTCGATTACCCATCCTCTGGTTGTTTTGTTCTGGTCTCTTGTCATTTAATTTTCCCCGGGCTTGAAATCCCGGCCTTCTGTTGAAACGGTTCTGGAAATTTCCTGGTCCCTTCTCTTTTTGAGCTGCTTCACTCTCACCTTCAATGATCATGACCTTCTGAACAATAGTTGTATAAGTCGTTAGCTCAAATACAGCGACTCCGCTACGAATCCATGGCTTCGGTCTCTGCTGGAATCTCTTGGCCCACTTTTCATCCGTATCCACTTGTTCAGGAACAAATCTGGCCAATTCAGTGAACTTGGTCTCATAATCCGCGACCGATAAGTTGTCTTGTTTCAGTTCCAGGAACTTGATCTCCATCTGGTTCTTCATAAAACGAGGGAAATATTTTTCCAGGAAAAGATCAGTGAATCTATCCCAGGTCACCACACCTTCCCCTTCCAAAGCTTTCTTCGATTCCCACCAGTAATTGGCTTCACCTTTCAGAAAGTAGCTGGCAAAATCCGTCTTCTGTTCTTCCTCAACTTTCACCAACGTAAAAGCCTTTTCTATCTCCTTCAGCCAAGCTCTTGCCTTTGTAGGATCTGTGGAACCGACAAATTCCGGAGGCTTTACTGCTTGAAATTGCTTGAAAGTGACTGTAGGTGCTGCTGGTGGTACTTGATATCCTGGATGAGCGGCTTGCTGTAACATCTGTTGTTGGAACTGCTGCTGTTGCTGCTGCATTTGTAGTTGCATCATCAGCATCTGCTGTTGCATGAGATGAAACATCTGATCCATTTGGTTATTATTGTTTTGGCCCTCGGTATTTCCATTAGATGAGTCGGGTCGTACTTTTCTTTTGGGTGCCATCTTTCTGATAATAAAACAAAGGGGTTCTCTTAATAACAATATACTAAACAGGTGTTATGGAATGAAAATAGTCTTTATAATATTAAAACATCGTTAAAACAGTTGATATGGGGAAAGAAAACAATTTATTAAATATCTAAATGAATAAAACAGCGCGATGTGAAAATAAATCCTTTTTAAAGTACTTTTAAAAATTTTGAAAACATAAAGGGTACAACATGATTGTAAATAAAACAACATTTTTAAATATGCAACGATATAACAGTGAAATAAATGTAAATGCTTAAATAACCGGGAAATAAAGAAAACGTGAAAAGGTTCATCTTATATATATATATAGGTAGGACACCAGCTGCAGGTGTCAATGCTTGATACAAAAGCCTATGATATGTCAGTCGTACTGCTACTACTATCAGTCAAAATTAGTAGCTACACTCATACAAACTAGTCATACAATACTATGCTGCCTCTATCTACAAAATATACAAGATACAACACTCCTCCGTTTGCTAGTCTCAGAATCCTGATGGCACATTGCTCAGCTCCTCCTTTAATGCCTCTAACACTGCCTCAATAAGTCCCATCGCCCTACGGTATGCTACCTCTGCACTCATATCCTGCTGCCTCAGATCAGTAAGCTGCTGAGAACTAACTCTGTGAATCTGGCGTAGCCTCTCCCTTAATATGTAGTCTGGGTGAAGTGCTCGAACGGGACCATCCGCCTGGGTCTCAAACAATCCAAGGATCTCTCTACACTGGTTCTGCCATCTAATCATCTCCTCTCTCTCTACCTGAAAACGCTGATATGTAACTGTATGATGCTCACGAAGATCCGTGCGGGAACCTCGAGAAGGTAATGGCCCATCTACTACTACCTCGTCCATGAACTCCGGCTGTGGAAACTGATATACCCCGGGAACAGGGGCATAGATAGCTAAAGGGGCAGGGAAATAAGACAGGCTGCTCCATAGGTGCATACACTGGTGGTTCTGCTTCAGGCTCCATCGGTGGAATCTCTGGAATCTCGACTGGTGGCATAGGAATTCGGGGCTCTAGATCCTCCCATTGCGGAAGATCAATCATGTCAGGAATATCGAACATCGGAAACTCTAGTGGTAGAAAATCTGGTATCTCTGGCCTAAAATATGGAAAATAATCATCAAAATCTGGTACCTCTGGTGGAAGTGGTATCTCTGGTACTGGTCCAGGTGGCAATGGTGGAGGTGGTGGCAATGGAGGAAAGATCTGCTCTGACACTAGAGCCACTACCGGTGCAACCACTGGATCTGTCTCGGTCCGCTCTGTAGACGATGATAAAGAAGCCATATAATATACATAACAAAAGTAATACAATCAAATCACAATCCTGAAACTCATAACTTCTAATCACATAAACAGACAATCCTAACACTCTTAATTTTATCCTATCTTAATCCTAAAATTAATAATGAATTTTTATAATTTTTATAATTTTTGGGTATTAATAATTGTTGGCCCCAATTTTTATAATTTTTGGGTATTAATAATGAATTTTTAAATATCCAATAAATACAAAATTAATGTCAAAAATTCCCAAAAATTGTGAATATTACAAAGATGCAAAGAAAAATGATGTATGATAATTTCATGATCATATAAAAATAAAAATGTGATTTTTGTGGGGTTTTTGGTACCCGAAGTTGTCCGGAAAAGTCATTTTTCGCGACAAAGGTAAATTTGTAAAACGTCTAGGGGTTCAGAATAGCGATATGGTATAGGGCATTTTTGGAAAAATAGGGCCAATGATTTTGTTTGAAATACGAGCTTTTAAAATATGGTTTTGAGCTGTACGGGTTTTGATATAAAATATATAACTTACGATAGAACACTCAATAAATATCCAAAACACGTTTGGATCAAAACAGATAACACGTAACACATAACAGTTAGGGTTTAATAACTCAACACAACTAATCACATTATAATACATATAATTTATCTTTATTATAATATAATACAAGCATAATTTCTCGGTCGTTACACATAGGGTCTTCAGTTAAAACTGATGAAACCTCTGTGGTTTTGATGGTGTCATCAAGGTCTACCCCAGCTTGTAATCTCTCACCTTTTAAATGTGGTGGTGAGCACAGTTTGTTGAACTGTGCCACTTGATTTTGGCAACACTTGAGAAGTGGATTCAAGTGTTTCATTGTAAGAAGAAGAAATTTGAGATATAAGAGTTGTGATATTAGCATTGAGTGTTGGCAGTTCCCCCTGAATGGATGAGGGATCTTCAATTTATGTGCTCTCAGTGTTAGTGCCAACCATATTTCTTCTTTCACCAACTTAAGAGTGCTCAAGTTGGGGTGCAGACTCTGTACAAATTGCACTAGGGAGAGTGCTTTGTTCAATAGAGACACCTTGTTGAGAAGATTCCCCTAGAGTTTGTTTAATTCCCTCTTTTACAACTGCATCCTTTTGGGAGGATACAGAGGTAGCTTCATGAGTGGTCATCTCAATTTTTTTTTGTCTTCTTTGGCTTCTTGACCAGGTTAGACTCTAGTTATGTTTCCTCACCACTCTCAGTAATTACAGTCAAGGGTGAATACTTTCTTCTCATTTTACTCACTCCAGCCTGTTAGGAGGATGAAGTGGTTTGTTTCTTAGCTTCTAATGGTAATGAAGAAGGGGTCTCAGTTATGGAATGCTCTTGTTGGTTTTCCTGTGTTTGTACTTCCACAGGTACAGGAGCCATGGCTGTATTAGATATGGCACTAGACCTCATGTCAGGAATTGGGTATGGGTAGGTTCTAAATCTCTCTAACATAAAGTTAGTGATTTTTAGACCTACTGGTACCTTATTCTTTGTAATTAGTGAACCAAATAATATCTTGGACACTTGTTTACAATTTCCTATTTTAGTCCTATCAATACCATTAATTACATGTATGTATGTAACTTTATGATTTAAAGTACACATAATAAACCTAGGAAAGAAAATTTCCTTAACTCTAGTGGTCAAAGGCATTGTGAGCCTTGTGTTGACTTCTTCCAGGATCAATAGCCCCACATTAATGTGCCTGTTGTGAGCCATGGAGAATACCAGCTTTTGGACCACACTGTTATACCCAGTCTTCCTGTAGGTGAAGGCTCTCACTATTGAGTCAAACAAGAATGACCATTCCCTCTTTAGATGCTTCTTGTTCAAGCTGGAAATGTTGATCTTCTCCATGTAATTTATGAAATCCATAAATTCAGCTAACTCCTGCTGAGTTGGTACCTCCACCATGCTGTTAGTAGGGATTCCTAATGCCTTTTTGACATCATTCTCATCAAATTCCACTTGTTGGCCTTGGATTGAACAACTTACCACCAAAGACACATCTAGATTCTCATGCACAATAGTCTTAACTACACTTGAATTCCGGAAGTCATTAAAAACATCCAAGTAAAGGATAAGATTAGCATTCAAGGCACCTTCAAAGTAAGTCTCAAAAAAAAAATTAACAAAGATCTTAAAACAATTAGGATCTTGGTTATCATCAGTGAAAGCTAAGTAGTTGGTACCGTTTTTTGGGATAACAGCTCTAATAATGTTTGAAGCCATTGTAAGTGTTGGAATTTGAGTGGGTAAGAAATTTGAAAAAGAAAGAACTCGAAATGAGAGAGAATGGTTAAGATTTGCAAAACTAGGTCAATTGTGATCTCGAAACGTAAAGAGGGGTTATGTCGAGATGTCTGGGTATTTATAGAAAAAGATAAGTGACTTCTCGAGAAGTAGGAATAAACGGTTGGGATTTGCTTATCAAGAAGTCACGTGAATAAATAGATACATATCGAGATGTCACTGTCCTGACTCTTATCGAGAACTAGATAATGACTTATCGAGATGTCATATAAATACTCAGTCTGTCCTGAATGGACTGAATTTTTCCAATTTTTATTTGAATAAATCAAAATAAAATTAGAATGATTTTATGTCAAAAGTATTTTATTAAAATAATTTATTAAATTAAATTATTTCAGCTCTAAGTTATCAAGAAGTCTGAAATGTATACTTGTAGAGAACTCTATGAATAAACATATGTCGAGATCTCTACAAGACTTGTCGAGAAGTCATAATGAGGCTTGTCGAGAAGTCATAATAAGGCTTGTCGAGAAGTCCTTCGAGAAGTCAGGAAAAAGACTTATCGAGAAGTCTCAAAATGACTTGTCGAGTAGTCAATTAAACTTATCGAGAACTCAGTTCTCTATATACTTTTGTTCTTTTCAATTATGTCTTATATTAATTTCACATATTGAAAAAATAAATTAACAGTTAGACAGTTTTCCTTAGAATTTAAAAAATTCCAAGTTGAATTTTGAATTTAGAAAAATAAATATATAGAGAATTCTGAAATATTTCTAAATGATATTCTAGTTAATTTTGATTTATCAGGAATTAATCTGCTGCAAAACATTAGCTGAGTTCTTACCTTTAAGATGAAAAATTTAGCATTCCAATTTCACCTACAAGTCTAGTGAAAGTAGCCTCATCCAAAGGTTCAGTAAAAATGTCAGCTAATTGTTTTTCTGTTGGAACAAAAATTAGCTCAATAATACCATTTGAAGCATGTTTTTCTAATAAAATGGTACCTTATATCAATGTGCTTTGTCCTAGAATGATTGACTGGATTAGCAACAATAGATATAACATTAGTATTGTCACACATAATTGGAATTTTGTATAACACTTGGTCATAATCCATTAATTGATTTCTAATCCAAAGTACTTGAGTACAGCAACTTCCAGCAGTTATATATTCAGCCTCATCAGTTGTGGAAGTTGACACATATTGATGTTTCTTACTATACCATGATACAAGTCTTTCACCAAGGAATTTACAGCTTCCACTTGTACTTTTCCTGTCTACCATGCATTCAGCAAAATGTGCATCTATTTATCCAACAACTTCAAATCCTGTTCCCTTAGGATATCATAGTCCCAAGTTTGGTGTTACCTTTAAATGTCTGAAAATCCTCTTCACAGCCATCAAATGTGATTTCTTAGGGTTTGCTTGAAATCTAGCACACAGATATGTTGCAAACATGATGTCTGGTCTACTAACAGTTAAGTACAACAAAGATCCAATCATTCCTTTATAACGTGAAATGCCTACACTTTTTCCTTTCTTATCTTTATCCAACTTTGTAGCTGTAGACATAGGTGTTAATGCAGGTGACCAATCAACCATTCCAAATGTCTTCAATAAATCTTTAACATACTTGGTTTGGCTGATGAAGATTCTATCACTTCTTTGGCTGACTTGAAGTCCAAGAAAGTAACATAATTCTCTCATCATGCTCATCTCATATTCACTCTGGATGAGTCCTGAAAATCTTTGACATAATTTTTCATTTGTAGAACCAAAAATGATATTATCCACACTGCTTTGAACTAGGATCATATCACCACCATGCTGCTTGTAGAATAAAGTCTTATCAATTATTCCTCTAGTAAATCCATAGAGAACCTTTATCAGTTGATAAATAAAATCTGGAAATTTTGGATCTTCAAAGCCAGGTGGCTGTTTCACATAAACCTCTTCTTCCAACTCATCATTAAGATATGCACTCTTTACATCCATTTGATAAACTTTAAAATTTGAGTGTGTAGCAAATGTAAGAAAGATCCTTATTGCTTCAAGTCTTGCAAGTGGAGCAAAAGTTTCATCATAATCAATTCCTTCTTCTTGTAAGTAGCCTTTTGCAACCAACCTTGCTTTGTTCCTTGTTACAATTCCATTTTCATATGTTTTGTTCCTGTACACCCACTTTATTCCAATTATCCTTCTGTTCTTTGGGGAAGGAACCAACTTCCAAACTTTGTTTCTCTCAAATTGATTCAGCTCTTCTTGCATGACAGATATCCAGTCAGGATCAAGTAGAGCTTCCTCAGTTTTCTTAGGCTCAATTTGTGAAGGAAAGCATTCATGTAGACATTCATTTGCAGTTGCACTTCTAGTCCTCACTCCAGCATTTGGATCACCAATAATTGCATCTCTTGTGTGACTCATATCCCATTTCTTAGTGTGATTTTGTTGACTTGAATTTTCTGTATTTTCTTCACCATTGGCATGACTTGCAAAACTTTCTCCTCTTTCTCCCCTTGAGTTTGTGCCATCAAATTTAGGTGTATGGGATGAGTTTTCATCCTCATAATTCACTTGCTCAGTTGACTCTTCATTTATTCTGTTGCTTGTGTTGATCTCAGCTTCATCTTCAGAAATCACTATCAATGTTTAGATTTTCAAACTTAAGGATGTCAGCTTCATTCTCATCAAGGCATTTCAAGCCTAGAAAATTGTCATCATCAAAGGTCACATCCGTGCTTTCCATTATTTTCTTTTGCTCAAGTACATTAACTCTGTAGGCAGTCCTCTCCAATGAATATCCTAGAAAAATTTAGAGTCAAATTTTCCCACATACTTAGAGTTGTCTTTTAACACAAAGCATTTGCTTCCAAACACATGAAGATGCTTTACAATAGGATTTCTTTTAATAGAATTGAGTAATGTGATTTTCCATGGTTTTTGTTGATCAAATATTTGTTTTGAGTATAGCATACAGTATTCACAGCTTCTTCCCAAAACCTTATTGGCAGATTGGCATCTTGCAGCATTGTTCTGCTAGCTTCAACTAAAGTTCTATTTTTCCTTTCAACAATACAATTATATTGAGGTGTTCTTGCAGCTGAAAATTCTTGAACAATGCCTTTGTCTTAGCAGAATTCACTCAATACCGTATTCCTGAATTCTGTACCATTGTCACTTCTCAATTTCTTTACACAGTTTTGATCTTCAGCCTGTTTTTTAACTTTCTTTATGTGTTCAATAATGATATGTGGAGTTTCATCTTTTGAATGCAAAAACTCTACCCATGTATACCTTGAGTAGTCATCCACCATCACAAGTGCATATTTTTTTTCTAGAAATAGATAAGACATTAACTGGTCCAAACAGGTCCATGTGAATAAGTTGCAATGGTGCACTTATGGAATTCACAGTTTTACTTTTGTGACTGGACCTTTTCATTTTGCCTTTTTGACAAGCCTCACAAACTTCATCTTGAGCAAATTCCAAATTTTGCATGTCTCTCACTAATTCCTTTTTCACCAAGGTGTTAATTACTTTGTAATTCAGGTGCGAGAGTTTTTTGTGCCACGGCTTGCTTTTCTCAATAGATGCCTTGGTGCAAAAGCAAAAAATTCCATTCTTGTTTGCTGAACTAAGATCTGCAACAAACAAGCTTCCTTTTCTCACTCCTTTCAGAGCTGTTTCACCAGTCTTTTTGCTGATAATTTAGTAGTCTTCTTTTTCAAAGTTCAACTTGAATCCCTTGTCAGTAAATTGGATGACCCTTAGAAGATTGAATTCAAGTCTAGCAACAAGTGCTACATCTTCTATGACAACATTTCTAGAAACCAGATGCCATATCCCATTGTGAATCCTTTGTTGTTGTCTCCAAAGATCATCAATGGGTCATCCATCTCCTTAAATTGTGATAGCAGGGCCTTATCTCCCGTCATATGTCTGGAGCATCCACTATCAATGATCCATATGACTCTCTTCATCTTGCCCTGGGCATAATAAGGATTAAGTATGTTTAGCTACCCAAATAGTGTTGGGTACTTTCTTCTTGTTAACAGAAGTTGCAGAAGTAGAATTTGATGATTCAAAAGGAACAGTGTTCAATGTTTGATTTGCATTTTCCTTTTTAATCTCACAACCAAAGTTGGTTTCCTTGAGATCTTTCCTCAATTTATGACAGCTTATCATAACTTTCATGTTGCATGGAATGCAATCAAACTTGTCACAGAAGGAATAAGGATCTTCACCAACAGCCTCATCATACGTGCATGCTCTAGTTTTTGGCTCATTAACCGCCTTTTTGAAAAGGTGAGTTAAATGGTTGATTGAGACACATTTTTGACACTTTTTTATTAGAGCATCTGCAACATAGGTATAGTTGTTGTTCTTGTTCACACTTATCTTCCCATTTTTGTTCTTCTTCTTTTTGCTAGCATTTTCAGTTTTGATTTCATTGGTTGGTGTCCTTGCATTTTGATTGACTATGGGCTTCCTCTTAATTTCAGCAGTAGGATTGGTTTCTTTATTCTTCTTTTCACTGTCTTCATCTGCAAGTTTTTGTTTGATGACCAACTCAACCTCACTGAAATTAACCTCACATGCCTTGAACAAAGGTGCATATACTTTTCTCAGCATAACTGGGACATCTTGATTTGTAATTGCTTTCCCCTTATCACCTTCATTTTTCTTGTTACTATTCAATGCATCATAGTCCAAACCAATAGCTATATTTACACATGGTCTGTTCTTCTTATGGTATTGTCCAACCAACTGAGATGCATTTCTGAAAGACTTCAATTTCACCTCATTATTTTCCAATTTTTCCCTCAATATAGCTTCAATTTCACTTTCATACTTGAGCTTGTTTTTCAAATATTCATTTTCTTGCTTGACTGTTTCAAGCTCAACAAGCTGCAACTCTAATTCTTGCTTTTCAATCTCAAGCTTCTCATTAACATTTGACAGTCTACTAACTTCCTTAGTAGCTTTCACCATGCTTATGTGGATATAAAACATCTCTACACTCATATTTTCAATAATTTCTTTATATTGGTTTGTATTTAAATAAATGGTAGTTAGAGTTGGAACCTATAATTTTGATGAGGATGATTCTCCTTGCTCAAGAGCCATGAGTGAATAATTTCCAAATTCTTCATTATAATCATCATCTTCATCAGTGTCATCCCAACTCTTGTCTTCAGCTATGTAAGCCTTTCCCAGTTATTTCTTCAAGAGAGATTCATACTTTGCTTCTAATTCCAAATAGGCTTTATCCTTTTTCACTTTCTTTAGCTTCATGCACTCAGTTAAAAAGTGGCCCAACCCATCACAGTTAGAGCACCTTATTTTTTATCTGTCAACAGATCCAATTTTGTAGCCACCTTTGCTAGCTGAGTTGAACTGAGTTTTTGATTTCCAGTTGTTGATGCTTGAGGAATGTCCCTTGTTCTTGAAAAACCTTGGCTTTTTAACCCCGGTGTTAGAGAAATTTCTATCCAGGTAATCCATTGATTGATAAATCTCATCTAGCTCATCAAGGGTGTAGTATTCATCCTCCTCTAGCTGCAAAACAACTTGTTTCTGAGGTCCCTTGTTCTTTTGCTCAATAACATAAATGACAGGAATTTGAGCATCCTGTTCATCTACACTTGATGCAGTGTCATTGACCACTAAGGCACTGGATCCATCAACCACATGTCCATGGTTTGCCTTCAATGAATTCCTTTATAACATCTCAAGCTCATATGTTTTTTAAAATCCCATATAAGACTTCCAGTGTCATTCTGCTCAAGTCTCTTCCTTCTCTAATAGCTGATATCTTCTGTTCAAGGTGGTCAGGAAGGGATATCAAAAACTTTAGGTTAACCTCCTCAGCTTCATAATATGTATCATGACATTGCAAGTCATTTATCAATTTATTGAATCTTTTAAAAACTTCAGTAATTCCTTCTTTAGGCTTGGCCATGAAACCCTCATACTGAGACACCAGTATTCTCATTTGATTAGATCTTACTTCCTATGTACCCTCACACAGAATTTTAATTTTCTCCCAAATCTATTTGGGTGTGTCATGGTTGACAATATTATTGTACATAACATTGTCAGGTGACTCTATCAGTATTAGTTGCAGGCCACTATCCAGAGAAACCTTTTCTTTTTTAGGCTCTGTATTTTTTGAGGGGTCTTTAGGGGAAAAATGAGTTGGTATTACCATGTCTCCATCAGTAGAATCATCAACCCTTTCCATGGGAATAAAAGGTCCATTCTTGAGAATCTGAATGTACATAGGGTTGGTCATCCTTATGAACAACATCTTCTTTTTCTTCCATAGTGTATAGTTGATTTTATCAAAGGATGGTATCTTGTGCACTCATTCTTCCAAGATCTTTATATGTTTACTTTCAAATTTTTCTTTGATACCACCTGTTAGATATTGAATGCAACCAAGGGGTGAATGTGTTTCTTGGATTTTTAGCCTTTTTAAAATTATTTGGATTGTTGGTGAACAAAGCAGTTAAGATATTGTAGATATATTATGTTTACATAATTAATCAACAAGCACAATATTTTTAAAACTCACTTAATTTATATTAATTAAGTTTGTCTTGCTACAACTTCTGTGTTCTTATAAAAATAAGAATTCAGCTTCTTTCTTGAGAGAATACAAGAAAATCTAGATCTGTTTGTTACTTGTGAACTAAGGACCCGTACATGCTTTATAGACTAGCAGCACTGGTTTACAAGACTTGCACTAAAATGTACTAAACTACTTTTTAAAGCAACCTTTTTCTATTTCCGTTTCTAGCTTAGCAAATCTGTGTAGAATCTTGCAGGTTTGTGACAACCCTTTGTCCAGTTAATCTTGGCCCTTGATCTTGTATTCTTCCAGCTACTTTGTAGACTTTTGAATCTAGTGAATAGATCGTTTGTTGACTGATAATCTTAAATCTTGAACTTGTCTATCATCTTCTCTAGTTCTCCTGTAACAGAAACAGCTACCTTCATTGGTTTATGAGGACCATCATAAATCCTGTTTAGATATTTAGGATCTGTGGCTTCCAAACACATGGTTATCCTGACTTTCCAGATTGGATATTCATGTATCTTCAAGATTGGCACCTTGATTGCTTCATACCTACTCATGTTGCTGCTAATCTGTGATGTGGCTGGGGGTGGTGGTTTTGGATTCTATGTTTCTTCTTCTTTGTCTGACATTGTAGATTGATTTTTAGATCTTAAACTATTTGTATGTTAACAGCAAGCTCTGATACCAATTGTTAGGCCCTTAATCAACTGTAGAGGGGGGTGAATATAGTTAATACAATCAATTCGACAAAGCATCAACATAATCAATAGTTTTTATATCAACATATAAAAACTGATTACAAACATACTCTCTCGAAAGGATGAACAAATATCCTTGAGAGCTGCTAGGTTATGCGAAAGATATAACAATGTTCGCAATGCTTATAGCATGAACCTAATATGTGCTTTATATAGAGCACAACTACACAATGTATAAGGAATCCTATTCAATTAAAAACAAGGAAACCTAATACAACGCTTCTGAGATAAAATCCTTCACCGCCTTGAATTTCTGTTTCCTTTTCCTTATTAAAGATCAATTGATGTGACAAATACTAATTACATCATCCGTTGACATCATCATCCGTTGATATAAGTTCTGATGTGAACTTCTGATAGTTTCTGCTGATATCATCAATTATATCTAACAATCTCCCCCAACTTGTGCATGATGGTAATATGTACAAGTTCCAATTTATTATGTCAAAACTATCTAAATGCAGAAATCAAGCATATTCATTCTTGCTTCAGTGAATATCAGACTTTAATCTTCATTCTGAACTCCAACACAGTCTGGAAAATCTTCAAGAAACTTTCTCAGTAGATTCTCTTCCATTACATCCAAATACCATTGCATCCTCTATTTATGTTCCCACGGTTCATCTGTTGATTCATCATTCTGATAGATAGAAGCCCTGAGACTATGTAACTTTGAATTTCCAAGAGATAGATCATCTAGCTCCAGAAACCCAATTTTCTTTCCATCAGGATTAAAGGTTAAAACTTTAGTCCCTAGACTCATTTCTATCTTGGCTCCTCCAATAGGCATATCAATAATATATTCAGATTGATCAATGTACTTTGGAATACAATTTGATTTATAAGGCATTCTTTTATGCTTTAACTGTATCAGGTTGTAACACCCCCAAATCCGGGGTCGGGGATCCGGGTTGTCACGAGTTCTATTTCCCTTAATAACACCCAATCTTAATAAATTATCAACTACTCTGTACTGTGACCCCATAATAAACACACACACCACAAGTTATAGTCTCAGAGATGAATATCCAAAAATAATCACAAGTCGTTTTATTCCACCATTATATGCCAATACACCTTAAAAAGGTTTCTGAATAAATTTACATTTCTTTGCCATTATTACAATTCATAAATATACATAATCTGGTACATCAAAAGTTGAAAGCCTAGCCTATTGGTAATTTTTACCTCAGCTACAGCGGCCTCAACGCTTCCCGAAAGCTGCGGAACGTTTCCTATCCGCTTGCGAATTGGGAGCTTGGTCCTGTTCATCTTATCTATCTGATGTTGTGATGAAAGAAGAAAGCAAGGGTGAGCAACAAGCCCACCGAAATAATATGTATAATAATTTACAATATATGAGCATTCTCATAGTACTCATGAAAGTCTTGGTCAAAAGAAATGAACCAAGTTTGATATCTTAATGCGATGAAGTCGTAAAATATTCAGTATATATACATATATACTTTTCAAAATATGGGGAGTCCTCTTCCATGAATAATATACACAGAGTTCCAGTGTATAACTGTATAAAAATATCGTTGCAAGGTGATCTCATATATCTAACCTTGTCTCAACGTTTTTCTGAAAATCTTTGTCATGTAAAGTATGAACAGAATTGCAATATCCAATAAATTTGGAAAGGAAAGAATTTTGGCATAAACCTGATATCTTGCTGATCAGGCAAAGATACCAATAAGTAACCTTTTCTACTAGTAGATGGATGAATCCCCCACCGGTCATCACCCTGGCCACATAAGGACCTTGTGCTGGACCGCCACCCGGCCTCTTACGCGTTGATGGACTGCCACCCAGCCACTTACACTTTGATAGACCGTACCCCGGCCTGTCGCTTATGCCGACTCAATTAGATGGGCTTACTTCCCGAACGTTGGGTAAGTAATCAATTCATTTGTTTTCTCAAATCAGCAACCACATTGCGAATGTAAAATGCACCATAGAGCTGGATCCCCCAGGTTTTGAGCGAGTATTTATATCCCCTTTGAAAGGAAGATCTTAAATATAAAAATGAGTTTTGGGATCCGCTCTAACTTTTAAAAATCATTTTGAAGACTCGAAAACACTTTAAAGAGTGTTTGGAGTAATGCTGATTTAATGAAGTAAATCAGTCCCAATATATTTAGAAAATATCTGAATATTATTATTTAAATAATATTCCCATAGAGAATAATCTTATAAAAATAATCGAAGTAGAAGTTGTAAGACTTATACTTGAAATGAGTATTAAATAACCAAAGATATACTTATATGAAAGTACTATCTTTATTTAAATAATTAAAAATAAGTTTGATTATCGAAACATTATTCTTTAATAAAATAAAGAATATTATTAAATAATAAGCGGAGTCATAATACCTCGAATGAATATTATAAATAATATTCATTAAATAAAATAAAGGAGTCAATACATCCTCAAATGACTATCCAATTAACAATCATTAAATAATATAAACTGAGTCATAAGCCCTCGGATGAATATTCGAAATAATATTCAATAATAAAATAAAGGAGTCATAAGTCCTCGGATGAATATTCAAATAATATTCATTAAATAAAATAAAGTTATCGAATAAACCTTATTCGATTAATAGTTTGGAAAACTATAACCATATATATATAAATATATATATATAAAATCTACTCGGGATCCTCGACTCCCGGTTTTAGAAAATGTTTTCACCTTTGGGTCCCTATACTAAGGGTATAATTGTTTCATACATTAATTAACCCTTTTTGGTCTTTAACCTATGTTTCAAAGTAAGGCGAGGGGAAAAGTTTCGTTCGCGAAACGCCGTTACTTAAAACGGTCGTTTCTCCTAAACCGTACATCGGAATCAAACGAACTACATATCAAAACGAAGCTCGTAACATGAGCTATCTAAACATGGAAATGGTCAACATTTAGCAGGGGGTTCTCGGGTCCTAATGTTATGAACAAAAGCAGTCTAAAGTAAATCGGACATTACGACGGCTATGTTTACGCGATTTCCCAATTTAAACCAACTCAAAACAACCACAATTCAACCTCAATCCATTCATACAACCAAAGTCCATCCTTATCACATCAGAACAGCCCCAATCAATTCAATACTAACATTTATACTTATGCCTAAGCTTGAATTTAACTATATTTAAGTTCTTTTAACCAAAACAACAAGATTCACCATTCCATTTCACTACCACTCCAACCCACACTCTAAACCACAAGCATTAAGCTACTATATCACCATAATAATCTAGGGTTTGGAGATGATATACCTTCCTTGAAGTGGTGGGAGTAGCTAGGAAGCCTTAAGAAGCCTTGAGGAGTCTTAGGAAAGCTTGGATCTTAAAGGAAAAACAAGAAAATCAAGTTAAAATTCTTGAAGTCACTATTCATTGTCTTCTTCATTGATTTATTGAAGAAGATAGAGAATGAATTGGTGGCTTAAACTCATAATATAACCATAACTATGCATAAGGAACACTAGGGAATTATCTTACCAATTTAGGAAACTTGGATCTTGGATTTGGAAAAATTTTCCCTTTGAAATAGTAAAAAGCCGAGAGCAATGTTCTTGGTGATGAGAAAATAGAATTTTGTTTTGGTGAAAAATGATTTGTTTGGCTTGGTTGATTTGGTTTTGTTTTTGTGTTAGTTAATTACCTATTTAACCTTGGACTTTGTGTGGTTCTAATTCAACCACACCTCCTTCCTTCCCATGTCATGCTTATGTTATGCTATGATGTCATCTTTCCCTCTTTGTCCTCTTCTCATTGGTTGGGTGACATTATCCTCTCTAATCCCCTTGATTAACTTCCTAATTGTTTGCCTAATGACCGCTGATCTGTTATACGGTTCACTTAACTTTCGTTTTCGTTTATCGTTTGAGGGATCATACCCGGGATCTTATTACTTAGGTTCCCTTAACCTTTCTCAATATATTATATTCCTTTTATGATCCTCTCTTATAATCCTTTAATTTAAATCCTTTTTATCCTGTTACCTTATACTCAATTCTTTCCGTATCTAGTGGATTTCCGGGAAAATCAAAGTGTTCGGAATTTGGATTCTGACGATCTTTACATACACTTATATCCCATATAAAGTACTAATAAAATCTCAAAATATCCATACCAGAACCCCTACATAGTGTGGCATGAAAAGTTTTCTCATTCAGCAAAAACACTATTCATAAGGGTTTCAAAAATTTCCAAAATTTGGGGTTATTACAGTCTCCCCTCCTTAAAAGGATTCCGTCCCGGAATCAGATAGAAATAGGGATACTCTCTTAGCATTGCACTTTCTAACTCTCGAGTAAATTTTCCCACATTGTGGTCCCACCACCAAACTCTGCCTAGTTTGATAATCCTTCTCCTAAGCACTTGTTCCTTTTCACTCTATAACCCTTCCTGGTTGCTCCATATAGGTTACGTCGGGTTGCATGTCTATGCGCTCATATGCCCCTATTTATCTTGTATCTGAATTACACTTCCTTAATATTGATACGTGAAACACGTTACGACCTGCTACATGTTCGGGGTTAGGGCTAGCTCATATGCTATCTCCCCAATACGTCTTAATATATCCAAGGGTCCAACAATTCGTGGACTTAGCTTTCATTTCTTTCCGAACCTCATCCTTCCTTTCCAAGGAAATACCTATAACAACACTAGGTCCCCTACTTCCTATTCCTTGTCCTTTCGTGTCAAATCAACATACTTCTTATGTCCATCTTGGGCTACTACCAGCCATCCTCTGGTTAGGTCTATTATATCCTTGGTCCTTTGGACTACTGCGGGTCTGAGCATCTTGCGCTCTACAACTTCATCCTAACATAAGGGGGATCGACATTGTCTTCCCTCAAAAATCTCATAAGACGACATCTCGATACCTGACATATGATCTATTGTCGTAAGAAACTCAATCCGTGTTAAGTGATCATTCCAATTTCTTTCAAATCTATTGCGCGGACTCTCATTATAACTTTTAGCATTAGAGCTTTTGCTTCTCAATACCTATTCTTTTCCAGTTCGTAATCGCTACTACCTTCCGTTCCTAATATTATACTGGTTATACTTCTGCTCGTTAGCGTTCTATAACCTTTTAATAACCTCGTCAACCTTAGTATCACGAATGTGTTTCCATTCCGAATACCACCACAACTTTACTACTCCTTTTTTAGCTGCTTCTATCTTCGAAAGCATAATCCTTCATATAGAAGTAAAAGAATTTATTGAGAGATCACTATGATCATGAACACTTGTTATATCGCATAGTTAGTACAGAAGGTGGCCAGCCTTTAGTACTTGACAAGCAATTAAACAATAGCTGGTATCCTACTAGGCTTCTATCACACAGATAGATAGTCATTCGGCAATACCTCCCCTTCTGGAAGGGTTGTTCTTCTCAGCTTATACAAAATAAAAAGAAGAGAAAAGAACGAATTGAAAAGAATTGTATATATGAAAAAAAATATACTGCCACAAAATATCTGGCTTGGAACCTACCTCTGAACTATAGAGGTTTGTCATAGAAGAACAAAACATATATGTATTTATATCAACATCAAGTATTATAGCATCGCATTTCACGTGCCTAAATATTTTTGCTATTCCGTCCATCATTCTATGGACCCATGCTCTTCCTCGAGCTTATACTCAATCACCTTTGAAACTCCCTCGACATCGAAAATCGAATCTGGAATCTCATTTTATACATCATCGATACTAGAATTCTGTGCTTGCACCGCAACCTTCCTCGTATAGTAATACGACTCTCTATTGATAAGAGGGAATAAATATTCAATAGGTAGATACTCTACTTAATTAGTCTATCAATGATAACTTATACACTACCACGACCCGATTAGTGGTACTTAATCTCAACATCCATTCCAATACAACTCTCATGGTTGTAATCGACTCATTACTCGCAGAATCATTGCTGCACTACTATGGTCCACCACTGACTTACTGTCGTCATTCATTTTCCATTAAATCTTAATATCTAACCATACGGAGTCCATATATGTCGTATAAAATTCTTCTAAGGAGGTAACATAATCACCATTCATGATTCATGAAGAACACTCCTGATCCTGACATACATACATGACATGAAGCAGATAAAATTGCAGAAGAGTTTCAGTCAAAGCAACGATAGCAGGTTAATACCATTCTTAATCATATGCCTTCGATAGAAGACTTAACTCAAAGGTTCGTTTAGTCCTTTTTTGAAATATAGTCCTGGATTATTCTCAAGATAGTACCTTCTGAGATAGATAACCCGCTCATGGCGATTACACGAATTAAACCTGTACCAACCACTATTACGGTTGGGTATTGCAAAGTCATCAGAAGGAATGTCAATCTTCCAAACCATAATACAACCTTCATAGCTTTAACCATCATCACTGTATTCCTTTGGCACAAGCGCCTATAATTATCCTCTTACCTTTAAAGTGTCGGCCACCTCTTTGGCCTTTCCTGATAGTAAAATTTCCTTACAGTCAATGTCATTTTAACCACCTCCAAATAAATTTTCTACCTCATTTCAATCACAGCTTATGTGAAGATGTTTTCCTTAAAATCTGATAAGTAAAAAAAATATCACCATTTTTCCATAAGTTATTGCCTCAGTCTTTAGAGGTTATTCACTGTCACGACTGACTCTCAATCATACTTAGAACATCTTTTATCTTAAGTCCTAATTACCCTGAACAATTTCGACCATTACTGGTTCGATCCATACTTTCTCGTGGTGTAACACGTGCCCCACTTGGCATCATTATAATTACGTCACATTTCCTTTATCAACATTTCTATTCTTGAGAATTTTGAATATTACCTTTCTCCTTGTAAAACCTCTAAGGTTATCCTTGAATCGTTCCTCCTGTATTCCCTAGATACAGGGCATATCAAGATACCATTTATTAATACCAGAATCATTGCCTATATACTTCTGAAAAAATTTATCCACTGATTCTTAAAGGTTGTTATTACCTTAATCCTTTCCAATTCATACTGTCAAAACTCATACTATCCCTATTAAGGGTGAAATGCCAACCTTTATGCATTCCCCTAGGATTCGTTTTAAGTTACTGATGTTCTATCCTTAATTCCACCTTTAAAATGGTGCATGCATCCTTCCATGGATAAATCAAGTCATATATCCCTGATAAGGGTGTCTTATTCAATCATTCCCACCTCGATAGTATATGCCTAATTTCACAATAACATATGTATTCAAAATGAGGTCAATCAATATGGCCTCCAAAAGATAACAACGGTTATCCGCTTTTCTTGCCTAATTTGGTAACGATAATAAGGATGTTCTGGAAGATATTGGTCGTGTTCAACGTGAACCTCTTCTTAATAATTCCTTATTTACTTTTGTTGTTTATCTCAACAGTCACCTTAATGTTGGGATATCTTTCATACATGGCGTCTCCCTTTCTGGGTATCAAGCCACCGGTCTTACACTTCACAATCTTGAAGGTCACTTCCTTCATCCAATTTTTCCTAATTTCTTACTTTCTTGTCTCCTCAGTCTATCCTCGTCTCATTATTTATCCTTCGAACTATCTCAAGGTTTCCTCGAATCCTCCCAACTTACAGGGGATAAAATATATGTATCTCTTATACCTTCAACCATCAATTTAACTCATGGTGAATCACCCTCATCCTGACGATTACATACTTTTCTATTTCTATTACTACGAGTCTTTAGGGTTTCCTCATACCCAACTCCCTTATCATTCCTCAAACTCTATTGCCTTTATATTCCTTTCCACTCCAGTTTCTTTTTATTTTCCTTTCTCTTATTATTATTTCATGAACCAACACAACATAAGCATTGATTTCATACATCCCGTCATTCTGGATTCGTGTCCTCAGAACGAATCTTGATAACTTTTACAACTTAGATTCATAATTCATCATACTCGTCTGCCTTTGTTCTGGCTCTAAAGCTTTTACACTATCTCCTTATCTTTGGGAATTACTTTCCCGAAAACAATTGACTGAACTTAAATCAGTTTATTATAATCTCTTGCTCCGTGCCTTCCTTGGCCTTTCACCAGCGGGTGGCCTCCCTCTTAGGAGGGTAAGTGACAAAAACAGTCTTTTGTGATTCGTCAATCATTTAGAATCTCAAATGATTCCTATATTTCCTTTAGCCAGGCTCTTGTCTCGACTGGGTCAGCTTGTTCCTTGGAACTCTGAGAGCTTAGCGACTTAAAGGTCCTGAAAGAATTTCGCACCACATCGTTTCCTCAAGGTGGTGGTTAGGGGTAAAAGTATAAGTTTTGTTTTAGGCAGGTCCATGGATTGCCCAATAGGAGTACCATTCCGGTTCTTCCTATCTTGCTCGACTTCTGTTTTCTCAGTCTAAATATTTCTCCCTATTCCCCATAATTGGGGTCATCTTTTAAATTTAAAATCTTCATTTTCCACTTCATTATATTCTGGGTTCCTTATATCTTAATTGTGACCTCCCTGATTATCACATTCAAGGTTTGCTCCTAATCTTATTCCTTGTGGGGGCATATTACTTGGAAAATTTTTGAGAATCTCTGGATATTTGTCTTACTTACTTTGCTTAAGTCTTTCCCTCGTTCAGTCCTTGCACGATTGCAAATTATGAATTCTCAAGTTCTATAAACTTCATGGCACCCTCTTACGTGTTAATAGTGCAATTGACAATATGAACTTATCACCACGAACTGATCTGAACTGAAATTAGCGAATATATACATAACCATTGGTTCGAGGGTACAACAACTGAACATATTAAAGAGAATTACATCATTTGATCTGATCGTTTCTATCCCAAAAGTATTACCATAGATAATCATCTAGTCATTAAAACTAATTATTCATAACTTAGGCTAATCCTTCCAAAAGCGGTGCTACATGAATTTCTTGTCAGATTGTTCAGACTCTGCACACTATTATGGATCAAGAAATGCGGGCACGCACGACATCCCTAACCTGCTCCATTAAAGCGGTGATGAGGTCTATGATAGTTGCAAGTAGAGCTGGATCAATCTAACCCTCAAGATGGCCTCTAGCTGTAACACGGGTGGTAGCCTCAATCCTTTCCATGCTATGAGCTAATCCCGCCGGAAGTACCCCACCCTCAATCCTTGGTGCAGTAAGTCGATCCAACAGATCACTCCTAACATTACGGGCCTCGGACAGGCCACTCAGGGTCATCTGATAATCAGCGATAAGAGAAGCCTGAGTGGTAGCATCTAACACTCCATGGGGTGCAGGTGGCGCAGACCCAGGAGATCCAAATGGATAACCAAGCACGGTATCAGGTGACAATGGTGCAGGAGATAAAGGTGGCATTTCCTCAGTAGGTGCTGGGCTCTGTACCGGGGATGGAACAGGAATTAGTGGAACCTCATGGATGTCTACAGGAACCTCTGGAAGAGGGTCTGATACTGGTATAATTGGTGTCGTGGAAGGCCCCACTCCTTCTGCCCTCATTAACCTTTGTGCCCTTGGTAACTCTTCATCCTCTAGTGCCACCCTCGCGGCCATTCTTGCTCTGGTAGTCGCCCTGACTACGGTCATCAATTCCTCAGCGGTCCTCTCTTCATTCTCATCAGGATCCTCCATGAGATCCTCCTCAGCCATAATCCTTTCCGGAATAACATCCTCAACCGCAACATTTTCAATGTGAATCTCATCCGGTCCCTCATTAGGGTACTCCATCGGATTCACAATTTGGTCTCCAACTTGTAATAAAACATCCTCATGCTGATGCTCCTGAACCTCAGGGTTCGGTGCCCCGCTGCCCTATACGAGAACGAACTATGTTACTATCACGATATTTATAAGGGTTCCCGTAAGGGTTTTAATTATCAGTACTACGTTAGGTAGCCCGACTATGAACTTGGCAAGAGTTCTTATTATCTTAGTGAACTTATTATCTTAACGTCACATCATCTCTGAGGTTTATAACGCTTAGCTCTGATACCACTTCTGTAACACCCCCAAATCCGGGGTCGGGGATCCGGGTTGTCACGAGTTCCATTTCCCTTAATAACACCCAATCTTAATAAATTATCAACTACTCTGTACTGTGACCCCACAATAAACACACACACCACAAGTTATAGTCTCAGAGATGAATATCCAAAAATAATCACAAGTCATTTTATTCCACCATTATATGCCAATACACCTTAAAAAGGTTTCTGAATAAATTTACATTTCTTTGCCATTATTACAATTCATAAATATACATAATCTGGTACATCAAAAGTTGAAAGCCTAGCCTATTGGTAATTTCTACCTCAGCTACAGCGGCCTCAACGCTTCCCGAAAGCTGCGGAACGTTTCCTATCCGCTTGCGAATTGGGAGCTTGGTCCTGTTCATCTTATCTATCTGATGTTGTGATGAAAGAAGAAAGCAAGGGTGAGCAACAAGCCCACCGAAATAATATGCATAATAATTTACAATATATGAGCATTCTCATAGTACTCATGAAAGTCTTGGTCAAAAGAAATGAACCAAGTTTGATATCTTAATGCGATGAAGTCGCAAAATATTCAGTATATATACATATATACTTTTCAAAATATGGGGAGTCCTCTTCCATGCATAATACACACAGAGTTCCAGTGTATAACTGTATAAAAATATCGTTGCAAGGTGATCTCATATATCTAACCTTGTCTCAACGTTTTTCTGAAAATCTTTGTCATGTAAAGTATGAACAGAATTGCAATATCCAATAAATTTGGAAATGAAAGAATTTTGGCATAAACCTGATATCTTGCTGATCAGGCAAAGATACCAATAAGTAACATTTTCTACTAGTAGATGGATGAATCCCCCACCGGTCATCACCCTGGCCACATAAGGACCTTGTGTTGGACCACCACCTGGCCTCTTACGCGTTGATGGACTGCCACCCAGCCACTTACACTTTGATAGACCGTACCCCGGCCTGTCGCTTATGCCGACTCAATTAGATGGGCTTACTTCCCGAACGTTGGGTAAGTAATCAATTCATTTGTTTTCTCAAATCAGCAACCACATTGCGAATGTAAAATGCACCATAGAGCTGGATCCCCCAGGTTTTGAGCGAGTATTTATATCCCCTTTGAAAGGAAGATCTTAAATATAAAAATGAGTTTTGGGATCCGCTCTAACTTTTAAAAATCATTTTGAAGACTCGAAAACACTTTAAAGAGTGTTTGGAGTAATGCTGATTTAATGAAGTAAATCAGTCCCAATATATTTAGAAAATATCTGAATATTATTATTTAAATAATATTCCCATAGAGAATAATCTTATAAAAATAATCGAAGTAGAAGTTGTAAGACTTATACTTGAAATGAGTATTAAATAACCAAAGATATACTTATATGAAAGTACTATCTTTATTTGAATAATCGAAAATAAGTTTGATTATCGAAACATTATTCTTTAATAAAATAAAGAATATTATTAAATAATAAGCGGAGTCATAATAACTTGAATGAATATTATAAATAATATTCATTAAATAAAATAAAGGAGTAAATACATCCTCAAATGACTATCCAATTAACAATCATTAAATAATATAAACTGAGTCATAAGCCCTCGGATGAATATTCGAAATAATATTCAATAATAAAATAAAGGAGTCATAAGTCCTCGGATGAATATTCAAATAATATTCATTAAATAAAATAAAGTTATCGAATAAACCTTATTCGATTAATAGTTTGGAAAACTATAACCATATATATATAAATATATATATATATATATATAAAATCTACTCGGGATCCTCGACTCCCGGTTTTAGAAAATGTTTTCACCTTTGGGTCCCTATACTAAGGGTATATGCAATTTACCGCTATTCTCTAGCATAGGTATTATCAACTGAACCAACAGATATATATGGCAAGAATATGAAACAGGCATGCATATATATACCATATCAGCATGCTTCAATATATCGCACATTTGCTAATTAACCAACATGCATCTATCGCAAGATAATGCATATACACATATACATCACAACAACAGTATAACGGATAGAAAACTTGTCTGAGCGACTGGGGGTTACGAATGGCTCGGGACGAGTCTGTAACCTATAAACAACAAGTAAGTTGGAATTAAACCAAATTCACTTGTAAATTTATACTCTAACCAACTTAGACTCTAACGCTCGTTTTGCGCTTACTGATTCTCTTAAGTCGCTCGAGTACCCTCGGCTCCACCATTTTTAATAATTTAACCATTATGAGTTTTAAGGCGATTCCTTCGCGAGGGTCTTACCAACTTCCTAACACTCTTACCATAATTGTTTCATACATTAATTAACCTTTTTTGGTCTTTAACCTATGTTTCAAAGTAAGGCGAGGGGAAAAGTTTCGTTCGCGAAACGCCGTTACTTAAAACGGTCGTTTCTCCTAAACCGTACATCGGAATCGAACGAACTACATATCAAAATGAAGCTCGTAACATGAGCTATCTAAAAATGGCAATGGTCAACATTTAGCAGGGGGTTCTCGGGTCCTAATGTTATGAACAAAAGCAGTCTAAAGTAAATCGGACATTACGACGGCTATGTTTACGCGATTTCCCAATTTAAACGAACTCAAAACAACCACAATTCAACCTCAATCCATTCATACAACCAAAGTCCATCCTTATCACATCATAACAGCCCCAATAAATTCACTACTAACATTTATACTTATGCCTAAGCTTGAATTTAACTATACTTAAGTTCTTTTAACCAAAACAACAAGATTCACCATTCCATTTCACTACCACTCCAACCCACACTCTAAACCACAAGCATTAAGCTACTATATCACCATAATAATCAAAATCATCTTATAATACAAAGGAATCTAGGGTTTGGAGATGATATACCTTCCTTGAAGTGGTGGGAGTAGCTAGGAAGCCTTAAGAAGCCTTGAGGAGTCTTAGAAAAGCTTGGATCTTAAAGGAAAAACAAGAAAATCAAGTTAAAATTCTTGAAGTCACTATTCATTGTCTTCTTCATTGATTTATTGAAGAAGATAGAGAATGAATTGGTGGCTTAAACTCATAATATAATCATAACTATGCATAAGGAACACTAGGGAATTATCTTACCAATTTAGGAAGCTTGGATCTTGGATTTGGAAAAATTTTCCCTTTGAAATAGTAAAAAGCCGAGAGCAATGTTCTTGGTGATGAGAAAATAGAATTTTGTTTTGGTGAAAAATGATTTGTTTGGCTTGGTTGATTTGGTTTTGTTTTTGTGTTAGTTAATTACCTATTTAACCTTGGACTTTGTGTGGTTCTAATTCAACCACACCTCCTTCCTTCCCATGTCATGCTTATGTTATGCTATGATGTCATCTTTCCCTCTTTTTCCTCTTCTCATTGGTTGGGTGACATCATCCTCTCTAATCCCCTTGATTAACTTCCTAATTGTTTGCCTAATGACCGCTGATCTATTATACGGTTCGCTTAACTTTCGTTTTCGTTTATCGTTTGAGGGATCATACCCGGGATCTTATTACTTAGGTTCCCTTAACCTTTCTCAATATATTATATTTCTTTTATGATCCTCTCTTATAATCCTTTAATTTAAATCCTTTTTATCCTGTTACCTTATACTCAATTCTTTCCGTATCTAGTGGATTTCCGGGAAAATCAAAGTGTTCGGAATTTGGATTCTGACGATCTTTACATACACTTATATCCCATATAAAGTACTAATAAAATCTCACAATATCCATACCAGAACCCCTACATAGTGTGGCATGAAAAGTTTTCTCATTCAGCAAAAACACTAAGGGTTTCAAAAATTTCCAAAATTTGGGGTTATTACACAGGTTCTTTATAATTGCATACCATGTGGCAGTTATAGAATTAGTTACCTTGAGAATTGTAGCAATCAGTTCATATTCCTGCCATGGTTTGTCTCTTAACTGTTCTTGAATCAACCTTAAGCTTCTCCCAAACTCCAGAAAATAGATTATTTTCTCTTCAGTATGATCAATAACAATTTGCACTGATATGATCTTCTGTAAGTCTTCAAGCATTATATTGTCTCCAATTTCTGTCAAATAAGAATGCTTTTTTAGAGTCAAAGCATATTCTACAAATGGATCATCAGCATTTAATCTTCCAAGACCACTTGTGATTCCAGGTTGTATAGATCAAGAACTTCTACTATAAATCTTCCTTAATGTTTCATAAGAATATCTTCTAGGTACTGGTTTCTTGTTTCCCCACAATAGCTTCTTCTTTTCTTCAAAAGTAAGTTTTGGCTTACCAGAGACTATGTCTTCAGAATCAGGATTTGATAAATTTGCTTGAATTGGGTTTAACAAATCAACAACATGAGTAGAACCAGAGGCTGTGATTGGTTGAATATCAGCTTCTTACTTAACTTGAGCAATGTCAGAGGTTAATTTCAGTTTATCAGCCCAGAAAGCTCCATAAATCTTCCTTCTTTGGTGAGCTTGGCTGATTTCTTCTTCTTCACATATTTCTTCAGTATCATAAGCTTGAACTACTGTATAGATTGAATTTATCAGTATTTGAGATTAAGTTTCCTTAGATACTGATTTCTTTTTTACAATAGCTTTGGCTTTAGACTTTGAAATCTTTGACTTCTCTCCCATCTTCTCTTTTCCTTTAAGCTTCTTGTCAGCAGTTAAAATAACTTGTGATCTGAGAGATCTTTCATCTTCTGCCTGACTGACTTCTCTTATAACTACACCTCTGGTTGGTCTGTTATAAGGATCATCTTCATAAAGTACTTGAGAGATAACAACAATATTAACATTTACTATCTTCATGGAAATCTTGAAGTCTTCCTCCATTTGCCTTAGCTGTTCAAGATCAACTCCAGGATTTTCTCTTTCAAAGTTTTTTCTACTCACCTCAGAGTTAAATGCTCGAATCTTTGGATCCTTGTAAAATAGAGTTGTCTTTGTGGCACCCTCCAAACCCGGGTCAGAAGTTTGGGGTCCATAACATACGTATAATATATAAACCTGTATGAAATACTATTTGCAAAGACCCTGCTTTACACAACCACGGATCGCAACAGGTTAAAGTATGAAAACAAGCCACAACCTTAACTTTTATTACATCGTACCAACTGCCAACTAGTTTAACTTACAACTGATAAAGAAATTATTCTTACAAGCTTACACATCTTAACTGTAATATAAAGCTTCTGCCGGCTCAAAGCAACTCGTTCTGGAATCCTAGCTCGCACACTGGACTGGGAAACCTCGTTATCAACCATAACCTTCTTAACTGTAGAATACATAAGAAGATTCGCAAGAGTGAGCTAACTAGCTCAGCAAGTCATAATAACAATAATTGAGGTTAAACAATGATCAAATGAGATGATTCAGAAAAATCAAGTTTCTTTTTAAACAATCATTAGAATTGGATCTTCATTTTAAATTTTTGAAACTAAGGTTAGGATGCTGATCAGTCACGCACTAACCCCGAGTAAGGCACACGACTTTGCTCTATAAACGGGATCCAAGGCACATATTGGCCTATTTCGACCACAAATCTGGTCTGACCACGAATTTGGTCCACATAAAGAAAACTATCCAATTCTAAAACAGTTCAGTATGATAAACAATATAATTCAATTAAACAAGATCATAATCAATGGTGATAAAACATTTGCATAAAAGCATAATGTAGTTTATGGGTATCACAAGTGTATATCAAGGTATGTATGAGGGATGACTTCCAGCATGTAAGAGATTCGGGTATTAGATGAGCAATGATTTTATAAAGTTTAATCCTTTGGTGTTATAAGGTATGATTGAATATAAAAGTTTATGTAGGTTCAAGCAATTTTGTTCCAGTATTTGGAGTATGGTGGATATGCATTTATGGAATAGTATTGTATTTGCGTGGTTTCGTATCTGGTAATTCAACAATGGATGGTTTACAAAGAATAAGGCTTACAGCTCAAGATCAAATGATGTGATCAGGGTTCAAGACTGAATGATTCAAAACACTTACAACATAAAACAGAGCTATTTTGAATACTAATAATATGTCATGAGAGAATTTAGAAATATTTGCAATATATCTCGAGAAAGGTTCAGAAGTACTTGCCTTATCATAAATGATTCCAACTTCACTTGTACTTGTCTAATGACTCTATTCAACCACCACTCGTCTACTTTTCCTATGCCTCGCTTCTATTCACTGATCACTTGCTTTATTTTCTATGCATCAATTCTATTTTCTGATCACCTGCTTCCCTTTTCTACAACTTGCTTACTCTGCTAGGCACCATAAGTATCTATCAATATTCATCTCACATTATTCTAATTGTCACATAGACATCATAAGGTTTCATCTACCCTTTATTTCACCCAAATCCGATTTACGGATTGAAAGATACGATTAAAACAGTCATATAATATACACATACACATTTAACACATCAATCAGTTCACATATAACACAAAACACGTAAGATGTTCGATAAAAATGCTTTTCAAAGACGATTTGATGTTAAAATGATTTTTCGGATATTTAATACGATTTTTTAAATATTTTTCAAAATTTAAACGGGCCGTCGAATCATTTTAAAACAATAAACAGGGTTCGATTGGCCAAATCTGGCTTTAAAATAATTCTATAATAATTTTCAAATTAATTGACCAATTAACTAATTAATTATCAACTAAAATTAATTAACTAATTAATTCAGATTTATTTTTGAATTAAAAAATAATTTTTGGAATTAAAATAATAATTTTTGGAATTTTTAATAATTAAAAAAAAAATCTGTAATTAAAATAAATAGAAAATATGATTTTAAATAATTTTTAAACAACAATCCTATTTTTGCAACTTTCTGAAACTACAGGGACCTAACTGCTTCGTTTTCAAAACCTCGAGGACCTGTTTGCAATTTTTCCAACCCCTCGCCGGAAAACAACGGGGATCACCGGAGAATTCGTTCCCGGAATCCTCCCATCATCAAAATCTCCAGAATTAATCTACATCTCACAAGGAATCTAACCATACCATTCAATCACACAGATAACCCCTGAGTTGGCCGGAATAACTCGAAGAAAACTCGCCGGATGGCGAGTTCTTCTTTTCTCCGGCCAGCTCGATTCCGGTATCGTCTGTTGACGAAACCACCACCAATCGATTCTTCTCTTCAAACTCTATAAATTCATAACAACAAAACAATCTAATAATCCCTAGAACAGAAACCCCTAATTTCAATTGAAAATATTCATACGGGTTATAAACCCTAATTTTGAAATTCGAAAATCAAACTCAATTTTGAACATGTTATTGAACTCCAAATCAGTCATATAATATATCAAAATCATCACGAAGAAAAGCTCTACAACATGCAATCATCAAATCATACCAACAATCTCTCGAACAAAAATTCAAATTTTAAATCAAATAAATAAAAATATAGGAAAATACCAGTAGTTCCTGTAGTTGTAAGGCTTATTGATTCTGATAGAACACCTCAAGACCTTTATTTTGAGTACTCGAGCTTTCCAATCGGAATCCGGTAACGCCTTGAAATTGCAGTTTGATTCTCAGAAGTTTATATGAATATACTATTTTTCTCTGCAAAATTATATAATTACTGACTGCAAATGATTTTATGTACGACATAAAATACGGTAAGGGCTATTTATAATTACGGAATATTGATACCCCGTTGGATCATGCCAGATATAAAATATTACGTTTATTTGAGAAAACAGATCCAAAACAGTACCGGTTTTGGGATAATTATCCAAATCTGTATATTTTGTACTGCGGTCTTGGTCTCAGCGCTTTGGTTACACGTATTACGAGATGATAATTATAATATTTTAATAAAAAGATCCCGTTTATCAAAAATACGGGTTTTATCGATTTACCGAAACAAATTTTGTATTGAAAATATCGCGCCGGGACCCGCACGGGGAAAACCGTAAGCCGGATCAAAAAAGTCAAAACATGAAAAATGCTCGGAATATTGCCATTAGGTTAGGAAAGAGTTCCCGGAAGAGTTTCGGGTTATAAAAACGTAAAAACGGTTGAAGTCGGTTGGTTCCCGATTATAAAAAATAGTTTATAAATACTCGGAAAAATAATTTATTAAATCCATAAATCTTTTATAAAATCATAAAACAACATAAAAATTAATAGAAAAATATGACAATTATTTACACTTTATTTTGGACTTATAAAAATTAAAATACTCGAATTATATCATATTTACATATCCAAACAAAAATACCACTTTACTGATAATTTACCAAAAATTCATATAATAATCACATAATATTTATTTATTATCAAAAATAATTTAACATATCATATCCTGGATATTACAGTCTTCCTTCCTTTTACTTTCAGAGTTTGAAGATATTGACTTGCTTCAGCACCAGCTTCTATCTCCATAATACCTTGGTCTTCATTAACAGCAATTGTGACTTGTAAAGAATGTTGCATTTTTGTAGTCACAGTCAATTCTTTAACTCTTCTTTCATTTCTCTTACTCTCTCCACCTTGTCTAGATTGAGATCTAGATATGATTGCTTTTGATGAACCACTAACTTCAACTAGCTCTTCACCTCTTCTCCTTTCATTATCCTTCTTCCCCTACTTATTACCTCCATCAGGATTTTCATCATCAGTATTTATCAATATCAGTTGTTTGCATTTAGATTTAACAATTTTCTCCCCCTTTTGAGGGGAGAGCAATAAGAAAACCTAGAGAGCACGAGAAGGCTACGGAGAAGAAGACTTTTGTTTTTTTAATATAATTGATATTTGGATGCTTTTTTCAATTTGTCTTTGAATCCTAGTACTCTTATATTGTTTATTATCATGATTTCATTGGAACCCATGGTGACGATGAGTTCGGTTATGAACTAATCGTTATCGTGGGGTTCTAACAGATTTACTTATGGATTTCCATAGTTAATTTGTTCAATATCTTGGTGTGTGGTGATTGATTGATATCCTAGTATTGGTTGTGCTTATTCGTCTTATGTGCTTAGCTAACATATAAGATGGCATGTTAATCTCTATTGAAGTGACAGTGAATATAGAGGTTTAGAACTTGCCATGCTAGCATAGGTTCATGTATAATTGTTATGCATGATTCGTAGGTAATTTTAACCATCTTACTTGCCCTATGTAATCACGATAGAGAACTTGTTCCTTAAACCTTTATGTTGTCAAATTCTATAGACATATAGGGTCTCAACATAATTGGTGTCTATTCAGCTTCTATCTCTTTTGTGGATGTCTGGTATTAGGTTATTCGTACAACGAAAGTTGGCGTTTACTAGTTTCGTGTTATCTGATTAGTTGTCATCACCATTGCATGCTAAGGTTAAGAACAATGACTTTGAATGAAGTATTTAATGAAGTTGAAACCCCATGTTTGTCTCGTATAAGTAATTCAATCTCAATTCTCTTAGTTAATGCTATTTTTGATTAAACTAAGACAAATAACAAATAACAAATAGCATTAATAAATTGGTTTTTGATTAAACTAAGATATTATACTAAATAGCATTAACTAAGAGAATTGAGGTTTAATTACTTATACGAGACAAACATGGGGTTCTAACTTCATTAAATACTTCATTCAAAGTCATTGTTCTTAACCTTAGCATGCAATGGTGATGACAACTAATCAGATAACACGAAACTAGTAAACGCCAACTTTCGTTGTACGAATAACCTAATACCAGACATCCACAAAAGAGATAGAAGCTGAATAGACACCAATTATGTTGAGACCCTATATGTCTATAGAATTTGACAACATAAAGGTTTAAGGAACAAGTTCTCTATCATGATTACATAGGGCAAGTAAGATGGTTAAAATTACCTACGAATCATGCATAACAATTATACATGAACCTATGCTAGCATGGCAAGTTCTAAACCTCTATATTCACTGTCACTTCAATAGAGATTAACATGCCATCTTATATGTTAGCTAAGCACATAAGACGAATAAGCACAACCAATACTAGGATATCAATCAATCACCACACACCAAGATATTGAACAAATTAACTATGGAAATCCATAAGTAAATCTGTTAGAACCCCACGATAACGATTAGTTCATAACCGAACTCATCGTCACCATGGGTTCCAATGAAATCATGATAATAAATAATATAAGAGTACTAGGATTCAAAGACAAATCGAAAAAAGCATCCAAATATCAATTATATTAAAAAAACAAAAGTCTTCTTCTCCGTAGCCTTCTCATGCTCTCTAGGTTTGAATTTTGTACTTCTGTAAGTTGATCAGTCATTTGAACTTGTTTAGCTTCCAATCTAGCTTGATTGGCTTTAAAATACAGTTTGTATGGCAACTATTGGTGCAATTTGTTTCTGAATTTCCTGATGAGTAGTCATCTTTGAAGCAATCAATGATTCTTTGACTTGATTGATTTGAGAAGTGGTTTCTTCTTGAGCTGTATGTAAGGATCTGACAATTAAAGTTGATGCTTTTAGATGATTTAGCATATCAGGATCTTTATTCTTCTGTTCTGTTGTTTCCAGATGTGCAACAGCTTTTGTTCTGAAAATAGAATATGTATCATCTTTCCAATGAGCATTCCAGAGATTATCAAAATAATCTTTTTCTTTCTTAGAATCTAACTCTTTCATTTTCTGTTGTCTCACATGCATAGGCATATCTTTAGGGAAGAAAAGATCATCCTCAAGATCTATAATAGCATTAGAAATATGAGCTTCTTCACCATCATTAGATTCTTCAATAGCAACTGGATTTTGCACTAATTGCTGAACTTCATCACCAGCTTTAGTATGTAGAATAGAATTAGAAATTGGTGCAGTATGTGATCCAGCAGCTTCAGAAGCTTCCACACCATCAGCAGTTAACTCCACATCTTCAAGAATTGTAGATAAATGAACTGGAGCTTCAAAATTTACTTCCAGGACCTCGGTTCCTGTAGAATGCTATGGTGATTCTGAGATGGATGAAACTTTATGAATGGACTGTTGTGCTACTTCATCTTCAGCAACAACAGGGATTTTCTCAAATGATGGAAAAGTAGAGTAAATGGATTGTTTTTCAACAAAAACAGGGATTGTCTCATGTGGTAGAATAGTAGAATTTATGAACTGCAAGAAAGTATCAGTACTTAAACTTGTAGGGAGATTAACATCACTTGGTACATTAGAGTTTATTTGAGGTTCAACAGACTATTGTTCAGCATCTGTTTCTTTAGTACTCTGTGCACCTGCAAACATATAACAAGTAAACCTTAATCTTTCTATTCTTTTAAAGTAGTCTCACTACTCCTCACACCACACATCTCATGACTTTTAATAGTCAGAGCTTCCTCACAAAGATTATTAAATCCTCTCTCTCATCTACCTCTCCTTTTGCCAGGAAGGATCCTGCCTCTCTTTAATTCTGTTTTTCTCTCAATCTTCATCTCACAGAAAAAGCTCAGAAAGATTGTCCTACAAAAATAAGAGGTGGCTAAAGAAGGGTGATCTGTGGTCATATAACTGGAGGTAGTCCTTAAATAAGGTCTAGAAATAATCATACCAACAGAATTTTTTTATCATGAAAAATAAATGCTGAAAAGACTAAATCAGTATTTAGAATAAATAATGATAAAGTAATAACAATATTTATACCTTGTGAATCTGAAGATGCAGCTTCCATGTAGACATCAGTAGACAACTGAGACGGACAAATTCTGCCTTCAGCATCTATAATAAGAGTCACTGCAGCAGGAGTTGGGCCTTCATTGCAACTTTGATGTAATGGTTCTTGTGTAGCTGGAGAATCAGGAGTTGCTAGATGACTTTGACAACCAGGTTCTTGTGTATTCTTCTCCACAATTACAGTAATAGACTCCTGAGCAGTTTCAATCAGAGGCTCTTGTTCTTCAATATCTGCTGCACCACTTTGAGATGCAGGTTCTTGTGGGATTGGATCAGGAGATGTAGTTGCTGTAACCCTTTGAGATACAGGTTCTTGTGTTCATGATCCAGGGAAAAATCCTTTCCCTTGCAACCTCTTGACACTAGCTTCTACTTGCTCATGAGAGAATTCCCTTGCTCTCTTGTGATATTACTTGACTGGAGTTTCAGACAGTTCTACAAGTGCCTCGGTAATTTCATAATTTGGATTTGATGCACTCTGTGAGTCCTCAGCAATTTCCTGTTTAATCTGGAGCAAGTGCTGATTGTAATAGGCTTTAACCAACCTTCTTTTCTTTGGTCTAGGGTTTGCACAAGTATCGGCAGCTGTGTCTTTTTGAGTTGATGGAATAACTGGTCTTGGAGAAGAATTTGATGAAAGGTTTGGAAATCTGGAAGATAAGGTAGCATTGTCCTCATCTGAATCTTATTATAATCTAGGAAGTACAAGTTTGCTCTTTACAAATTCTCAAGGTTTTGAAGAATGAGGAACTTGAGATGCTTCATCTTTTGACTTAGCTACAGCAGGATTTGTAGCTCTCTTAGCCAATTCTTTCTTTCTTTTTACAACAAATGTCTTTTGAGAGACACCTGAGGTGGCTTCTGTTTGAGATTGTTCTGGTAGTTGAGTTTGTGTTTGGATTTATGTTTGGGTTGTTGTGCTGGGGTACGCTACAGGGGGATTTTTAAAGGTCATTTCCTACAGCTTAGCACTTTGGATGTTAAGCAAACCATAAGTCTCAGGACGCCTTGTTAAAAGAAAGTTTCTTGCAACTAGTGGTAACCTTTAAGGAGCTAAATTCAACCGCTTTTCATTTTGTGAAATTAAGTCGGAAAAAGCAATTTTTGTCAATTTAAACACTGACACTATTTTATTAGAGGGGACAGGGGTTTCAGGAAAATAAACATTGAAAATCAACTGACAGAATCTAGCATAATATACTATATTTTTATCAGCATTTATCCTATAACCAATAAAAGATAGAACTACTCTACCATAATCATAATGTGAACCATGAATTAGAGAGTACCCTATCTGCTATGTCATAATGGGCAAGGCATCAAAATTCGAAGATTTATTGTTGTAGGCCTTTGTGATGCAATCAAAGAAGAAACTTCATTCCTTCCTTAGCCCATTCCTTTTTAATTGACCAAGGTTCTTCAAATCCTTGTCATAGCTAATCTCAGTAAATAATCTCCTCATCTAAGTATCACCTATCAGACTTGTGTAGGAGGTATGAGTAGGCAACTGTAATGCATCCCTTACAGTTTGAGGAGTTGCAACCCTTATTTTATTGTCAAATTCGAATAAAGGACTTGAAGATCCATTAGCTCCTCCATCATCAAATACTCCAGTCCTCCAGATAGCAAGCACCTGGTCTCCAGAGATTGTGGGTGGAGCTGTGAGAGCAAACCCAATCTCACTGGATCTAAGAAAGTCCTGAAAAATGTGAAAATCAACTTTCACACTGTTGTTAGTCAGGATAGATGAATAGTTGTTAGTCACAAACTTTGCACCACCATAATCAAATGATTTAGAAGCAGCAGGTGAAGTCATGGTTAATTTTCAAGAAAGATTTACGAACATGATTTAGGATGTCAGAGTTTACGGCTTTGAGGAAGGTAAAGTAGCAGAGAGAAAATAATGAAGATAAGTAACGTATTATCTAAAATCAAAAATTGATTTTATATAACACATCTCTTCACTAATTTAGTCATAATTCAGTTTAATGGGACACGTGGCAATATACGATTGACTATAAAAGTAATCATGTAAACGTGTGTTACTGCATGCACAGTTCCCGAGAATAAAGTTATGTATTAAACAAACGTGTTTCATATCCTTACTTCAACGTGTAAACATCTGTCACTATGAAAAATACCCATTTATGGCTAACTTCAACCCTGTAATTACAGTACTGACTAAAACAATATTTGAATATCTTTATAAAAATAGTCAATCAAAGTTTGACCATTATCAGTATGTAATAACAACTATTAGGATTTATCAGTCAACACTAGTTTGACCAATATCAGAATTTATCAACTATTGACAGAATATATTAGTCAAATCAAGTTTAACTAATAACGGAACATATGCACATAAAAAGTAGTTATAACATGCAGTTTTCAGATAGGAATCATAGAAGATAATTGCATGTTATCATGGCATCAACATTTAGCATAATAATCAGTATCCAACAAGTACTGACACATAATAAGATACCATGCTTCAAAATATCAGCAGACTTAACTATCATAGTTTGAGAATTGTCCTGATATCATTCCCAATTCATTCACCAATCTTGTGAAAGTAACTTCACAGAGAGGCTTGGTGAATATATCTGCTACTTGTTGATCTGTTGGAATAAAGACCAATTCCACTGTACCTGCTTCCACATGTTTCCTTATGAAATGGTACCTGATGCTCATGTGTTTAGTCATTAAATGCTGCACTGGATTTCCTGTCATTGCAATAGCACTTTGATAATCACAATATATAGGAATAGCAGAATAGTCTAACCCATAATCCAGTAACTGATTCTTCATCCATAGAATCTGAGCACAACAGCTTTCTGCAGCAATGTATTCTGCTTCTGCAGTTGATGTGGAAATTGACTTTTGTTTCTTGCTGTACCAAGAAACCAATATGCCACCTAGAAATTGGCAACTTTCAGAAGTGCTTTTCCTGTCTATTTTGCATCCTGCAAAATCAGCATCTGAATATCCAATTAGCTTACAGTCTGAATCTCTAGGATACCATAATCCCAGATTCATGGTGCCTTTGAGATACTTAAAAATTCATTTTACAACTAATAGATGAGGTTCTCTAGGATCAGCTTAGAACCTTGCACATAGATAGGTAGCATACATGATATCAGGTCTACTAGCAGTCAGGTATAGGGGTGAGCCGATCATACCTCTGTAGTTAGTTATATCTACTGAAGAACCAGTATTTAAATCTAACTTGATTGCAGTGGCCATGGGAGTTGATGCAGTTGAGCAGTCTTGAATTCCAAATCTTTTGAGTATATTTCTGGTGTATTTGGATTGATTTATGAAGATCCCTTCATCATTCTATTTAACTTGTAACCCCATAAAGTAACTCAATTCTCCTATCATACTCATTTGATACCTGGACTGCATTAGCTTTGCAAATCTCTCACAGAGTTTATCATTAGTAGATCCAAAAATGATATCATCAACATAAATCTGTACTAATAACAAGTCATTACCATGGTATTTATAAAAGAGAGTTTTGTAAATTGTACCTCTTGTTAACCACTTTCTAGCATAAATAGAGCAAGTGTTTCATACCAGGCCTTTGGAGCTTGCTTCAGTCCATAGAGTGCTTTATCTAGTAAGTAGACATGATCTAGATATTTTGGATCAATGAACCCTGTAGGATGTTCAACATAAACTTCCTCTTCGAGTTCTCTATTTAAAAATGCACTCTTCACATCCATTTAGAACACCTAAAACTTCTTGTGAGCAGCATAGGCAAGAAAGATTCTAATAGCCTCAAGCCTTGCAACTGGAGCAAATGTCTCATCATAATCAATGCCTTCTTGTTGTGAATAACCCTTTGCAACCAGTCTTGCTTTATTCCTTGTAATAATGCCCTCACTGTCAGTTTTGTTTCTGAACACCCACTTTGTGCCTACTATAGATCTGTTCTTTGGTCTTGGCACAAGAGTCCAGACTTTGTTCCTTTCAAATTCATTGAGCTCCTCTTGCATTACTGTAACCCAGTCAGCATCTTGAAGAGCTTCTTCAACCTTCTTGGGTTCAGTTTGAGATAGAAAAGAATGGTAGAGACATTTATTCTGAGTGATGTTTCTTGTTCTTACACCACTGTTAGGGTTTCCAATGATTAAGTCAGGTGTGTGTGACTTAGACCATTTTCTTGCAGATGGAAGTTGACTCCTTGAAGAGGAACCTCCCCCTTGATTCATGAACTCTCTATTGTATCTTTTATTAGTACCACTGTTATTTCCTGATGCTCCCCCTGAATCAGTGTTCCCATTGTTATCAGTATTTGACTCATCAGAGTATGAGGAATATGAGTCTGATGATCTTGCTACTGATGTTTCTTGAGTTGAATCACTCGTAATAGTCTCTGGATTTGAATCATATTGCTCCCCCTCAACATATGCTTCAGTGTTAGAAGAATTTCCACTGTTATGTGGAACATCAGAGCTTTGAGTGATATCAGGATTTGTAGTATCAGGGTGAGGATTCAAAAGTTCAGCATAAGGTACTTCATTTTCAAATCTCAGTTTGTCATGGCCATCTGCATCTTCTAGACCTGTTATCTTCTTGTCATCAAAAGATACATGTATGAATTCCATAACTGTTCTTGTTCTCAGATTGTAAACTCTGAAGGCTTTTGTGAACAATGGATATCCCACAAAAATTTCTTCATCGGCTTTTAGATCAAACTTGGTCAGCTGCTTCGGATGAGTTTTGAGAACAAAACACTTACAATCAAAAATATGAAAATACTTCAAATTTGGCTTCTTTCCCTTCACCATCTCAAATGGTATTTTTCCATGCATGTTGATCAATGTTGCATTTTGTGTAAAGCAAGCAGTTTGCACAGCTTCACCCAGAAGTAGGTAGGCAATCTTGCTTCTTCTAGTATGGTTCTTGCAGCTTCTATAAGAGTTCTATTCTTTCTTTCAACAACTCCATTTTGTTGTGGAGTTTCAGGAGCAGAAAACCCTTGTTTTATCCCCTTGAGTTTGCAGAACTCTTCCATAGAGATATTTTGATTTTAGTTCCATTATCACTTCTAATGATCTTCACTTTGAATGTTGATCCTTTTTCCAGCTCCCTCACATGATCAAAAAGAATGGATGGAGATTCATCCTTGGTGTGCAGAAAATACACCCATATGTATCTTGTATATTCATCAGCAATTACGAGTGCATACTTCTTGGCAATTGACATAACATTCAATGGACCAAAGTGATCAATATTATATGGTTCAAGAATGGAGGATTCAGTTTTACTCTTGAAAGATGTTTTCCTTTGTTTGGCTTTCTGGCATGAATCACATAAGCCATCAGGAGTAAAAAACCGTATTGGGTAATCCTCTCACAAGATCTTTCCTCACAAGTTCATTTATATTGTTGAAGTTGAGATGAGAAAGTCTTTTATGCCAGTTCCAGCTGTCTTCCACAGATGCTCTACTCAGTAGACAAACTTCTGATTCATCGGTACTTGTGGAGACCCTTATAAACTACCATGTCTTACACCGATCAATGCAATCTTGCCATCGGACTTACGGACAATTTCACAATGCTCCTCATAGAAGTTGACATGGTAACCTCTATCACAGATTTGATTCACACTGATCAGATTATGCTTGAGTCCTGAAACTAGAGCTACATTTTCAATGATGACATTTCCAATTTTGATTTTGCCATATCCCAAGATTTTTTTAAGTTGCCATCTCCATAAGAAATACTTTCTTCATGAATTGACTTGACAGTATTAGCACCTGGATTAAACTTAATGGCCTTTATTTGAACCTTGTTCAGTTTGACCTTGCTATCAGTTTTTATTGGTTCTATTTTATTAGTTTCTTTTCCAATTTTCTTATCAGAATTAGATCTAGCAGAATATCCTAATCCTGATCACCAACAACCATTCTCTAAAATTTCCTGAGTTAGTCCAAAGTTTAATAACTTCTCTTTCTTTAGCTAACTCCTTCTCTAGATAAGCATGTTTTTCTAACAATTTTTCTTTAACATAAACAACATTATCTCTTTCTTTTTGAATTTCTAGCATGGAAAGCAACTCAATTTCTAGGTAATCATTCCTTTTCTTTAATTCAGAGTTTTCACTCTTGATTCTATTATTCTCTAAGGTTTGATCCCTATGACTAACATGCTGAGTCTTAAGAAATAATCTTAATTCATAGATATCATCAATATCAAAAGCAAGAGTAGTCTGAGGTACCTTTAATTCAGCATTATTAGCCTCAGCTTCAACATTTGCCATGAGAGCATAATTGACTCCATCATCTGAATCTGATGAATCATCCCAGTTTCTCTTCTTTGAGATCAAGGCTTGTTTCTTCTCAGCTCTGGGTTTTTTGTAGTCAGCTGCAAAGTTTCCAATTTCGTTGCAGTTAAAACATCTCCTTTTTGACTTGTCAAGTTTTCCAGATCTTGATTCTTTCTAATCAGTGTTTCTTCTGTTGTTCCTCTTATCAGAGTTTGAGAAACTGGAACCTTTTCTGGAAAATCTTCTCCCTTTCTTAAAGTTCTTATAGACCATCTTCTTGAAGCTTTTAACCAGTAGGGTAGCTATTTGATCCATGTCTTCATTGTTGTTATGATCACTGTCAGTATCTGATTCATTATCAGTATTTGAGTCATCATCAGAATTTGATGATTCAGTATCTGACTTTGCAATCATGGATTTCCCTTTGGAGTAGCTTTTCCTCCTAGCTTTCTCATTTGGCTTCTCTTTAACCTTGAGTGCAACTGGTCTAGATTTAGATCCTTTTCTCTTGCTTCTTTGCTCCATCTCTAGTTCATGGGTTTTCAGAACTCCATAGATCTCATCTAGAGGTGTCTTATCAAGTTGATAGTTATCCCTTATTGATGTGACTTTAAAGTCCTACTTTTCAGGGAGAGCAAGTAGGAACTTCAAGTTTGAGTCCACCAAATCATATTCTTTGTTGACAAGGGATAAGTCATTCAGCAACTCTGAAATCTGTCATAGATCTAGTTAAGGACTCATTGTCCCTTGAGTCAAAGTGCTCATATTCTTGAGTAAGTATTGTCCTCTTGTTCTTCTTAATAACAGTTGTACCTTGACACTTTACCTCTAAAGCATCCCATATCTCTTTTTCTGTCTTATATCCAATAACTCTATTGGACATAACACTATCAAGACTGTTGTGCAAGATGTGTCTGACCTTAGCATCCTTCAAAATAGATGAGAGATCTTCATGAGTACAGTCCTTCTTGTCTTTGTCTATCATCTTCTCTGGTTCTCCTGTAACAGAAACAACTACCTTCATTGGTTTATGAGGACCATCATAAATCCTGTTTATATATAGAGCATCTGTGGCTTCCAAACACATGGTCATCCTGACTTTCCAGATTGGATATTCATGTATCTTTAAGATTGACACCTTGATTGCTTCATACATACTCATGTTGCTGCTAATCTGTGATGTGGCTGGGGGTGGTGGTTTTGGATTCTGTGTTTCTTCTTCTTTGTTTGACATTGTAGATTGATTTTCAGATCTTAAACTATTTGTATGTTAACAACAAGCTCTGATACCAATTGTTAGGCCCTTAATCAACTGTAGAGGGGGGGTGGGTGAATACAGTTAATACAATCAATTCGACAAAGCTTCAACAGAATTAATAGTTATTATATTAACAGATAAAAACTGATTAAAAATGTATTCTCTCGAAAGGATGAACAAATATCTTTGAGATCTGCTAGGTTATGCGAAAGATATAACAATGTTCGCAATGCTTATAGCATGAACCTAATATGTGCTTTATATAGAGCACAGCTACACAATGCATAAGGAATCCTATTATATTAACAAGGAAACCTAATACAATGCGTCTGAGATAAAGTCCTTCACCGCCTTGAATTTATGTTTCCCTTTTCTTATCGAAGATCAACTGATGTGACATATACTGATTACATCATCCGTTGAAATCATCATCCGTCGATATAAGTTCTGATGTGAAATTCTAATAGTTTATGCTGATATCATCAATTATATCTAACACTGAATTTGAGAAGTATGTCGAGATCTCCAGTTTATTCTATAGAGAAGTGACATCTCGATAAGTATAATAAATTATCGAGATCTCTGTGTTCTCTATAGGTATAATTGACTTGTCGAGGTCTCTAGATTCTTGCATGTGAAATGACTTGTTGATATGTCTGAGATCTCTACATGTAGAAATGACTTATCGATATCTCTGAGATCTCTATATACATATTTTAACTTATCGATATCTCTGAGATCTCTATATGAGAAATTGACTTGTCGATATCTCTAATTCTCAACATCTTCATTTGACTTGTCGATGTTTCTGAGTTCTCTACATGCAGAAATGACTTGTCGGTATCTCCGGTTCTCTACATATTTATTTGCCTTGTCGATATCTCTGAGACTTCTCTATAAGCCATTTTAGACTTCTCTATAAGCCATTTTAGACTTCTCTACTAGTCCTTCTGGACTTCTCAAATGACTTCTCGATATAACTTGATATGTGACTTGTCGATATCTTAACTTAGAACATTTTTCATAGAACAACTTTATTCAACTCCAAGCTTCTACACTTTTCTCTGAGGCATAATCTTTTTCCATAGTTTATTCCTTAGCTTGAATTTATTCACAGAAAAATCCCCCAGTCTAATCTTCTAACCATTTTTACAGACTCAAGAAATACAATGCATAATACAGATTTAGATTATCATACAACTTAATCTTAGGGTTTTCAATGTGACTTAGTCTTGTTATTATACATGAATGTCTTGCACAACAAGAAGTTATGACGATGATTGGTGACGTTGTATAAGAAGTTTGATGATGACCATTACGACGGGAGATTACAACGATCATGGTGGAGGAAGTACGCGACGACCGCTACGACGACGGTACTACGACGGTCGCTATAGTAGAAGACGACGACGAAGAACAAGAATTGATAATGAGCCTATAAATGATGATCTTAAGTCAATGGAGAAAGAGTGAAATGATCAAGAAATGAAGAACGACCTGGGCTCCTGGGAAATGTCCTCGGACCCTTATAGGGGGCACCCCGTGCTATACGGGATGGCTGCTCCGCAATACAAGTGAGATGACAAGGAAGAATTAGCGAGAAGGTTTCTCTCACCACTAAACTGGGATGTGAACAAAGCATAAGAATTATACAATATTGGAAGAGGAGCCCCTAGAGGACCTCTCCATGCTTACGGCGCGCCCTAGGCATGAGGGAAAACTCCGGAGGACTCCAACCCTTCACAGGGCGCGCCCCGTGAAGAAAAAGGGCCCTCCGGGATCCCTTCGTCCTGGAAAATATGTCGAAGGCATCGTTCTATAGTCTTGTGGGTTATCCTCGTAGGGGAACAGTCGTAAACATCTAGTGTGTGCTTTGGGAGCCTGGTCTTCGTATTTAGTGGGTTGTCCTCAACGGGAGACTTTGGGGTTATCTCGTACTTTGCACTTCTACAATTGGGATCACTTGTCCTATAGTCTGTTGGGTTATCCTCATCGGGGGGCAAAGATGAGCTTTGGAATTTACGGTAAGTTATTGCTATACCTGCGGCTACGATCGACAGAAGTAGCAGTAGCGGATGGGGATATCCTTCGGCCATGGAGTTTCCTTGTCCATGAAGTCCTGAAGTCGTAAACGAGCCTTGAGTGTTTATGACTAGGCCGCATCGTTGGGCACTTCTAAAGTAAATCAAAGTTCAAGTTATAATAGGAAGTTGGTTCGATAGCTCCTATTGGGCCGCAGAATGAGAAGCCAAGTCCATCTAGGTTTCTTGTTCCCCAAGAATTACGTCCATCTTGATCTTCTATAAAAAGAGGTACGTAGGTATATTGAGGGGCATATGTTTGAGAGCACTGAGAAGGCAAACATACACCCTAGCAATCTCAGCCGTTTCTTGAGCATAAATCAACACACTACGGTGATTTCCCTGATCAGCGACCACCGCAACAGATCTTGATTCTGGCCGTGAACCTCAAATCTTTGTTAACCAAATTCTTCCGTTAATAAATTGGCTCTAGAAGGAGGGGCTTGAATCAAATCGAATCTTAGGAGGAAAATATGTCTAACAATGCTGAAAACTCTCACAACAACAGCTATAACTATGAAGATGGACGCTACACACAAGATCAACATGGAGATGGACGCTTCAAGCAACATGAAGATGGATGCTACACGCAAGATCAGCATGAAGATGAACACTTCAAGAAACATGAAGATGGACGCAACACGCAAGATCAACATGAAGATGGACGCTTCAAGCAACATGAAGATGGACGCTTCGAGCAATATGGAGATGGATGCGTCAAATAACATTGAAACGGTCGCTTTAAGCGACATGATGAGAACGCCTTGAACGGCAAACTAACGATCACTTTAAGCGACATGATGAAGAATTCTTTGAATGGTAAACTAACGATCCTTTTAAGTGACATGATGAAGAAGGCCTTAAATGGCAAACTAACGATCGCTTTAAGCGACATGATGATGAACGCCTTGAATGACAATTTAATGGTCGCTTCAAGGGATATGATGATTAACGCCTCAAACGACAGTATGACACATGTTTTAAGCAACATGAGGATGAACAACCACTGTTATGCTTCAACAACGGTGGTTTATTGGAGCAATTTCATCGAATGGAAGATTCATTAAAGCACTTTAGGAAAAGCTGGGTTCTGAGTAGGGGTGACAAAAGTCACCAGCACCCTCGAAGATGTCACTTCAAAGAGAAATAAATTGGCGATGAACCCAAGACGGTTCAATCCAACAACTTGAAAATTGGAAATAACCAAAAAGAACCTTTATCTTATCGTACAAAAGCCCGTTTTGGTAAGCAATTAGATGATAAAGATCTGAGGATGTTGATTGTGAAAATGTAGATGGGTGAAGATTAATTCAAGAAGATCTCCCTATACGCACCAACATGCTTTTCAAGAAGAGAGAAAGACTCTGTGATGACAAGCATGCTTTTTTGCTACAATATCAAAGAGGCTCCGAGTATGGGCAAGGAAATGACTATCGAAGTATTTAAGATATTCAAGAAGGTCTTCAGGAGAAAATTAGTCACAATAAAAAATTCAGGAAGACCTGGAGAGGGCTTAGATACGGCCAAGGGCGGCAAGATGAGCAAAGAACTAATAACGCCAAAGTGAAGGATGTTCACACACTCGATGAGAGATCTAGTGTGTGCACTTGCATGCTTCCTGAGAAAAGAAAGAGACTTCACGATGAAGGATGTGTTAAATTTAGAGCAAGAACAACTTACCGAAAGGTTGAGGGTGTACAATGGTATAGGAAAGAAATCTAAGAAATTTCAAATTAATGACGATTAAGGAAGAGAAAAGACAAAGAAAACAAGGAAGCCAATGTTGATCTCCCCCTCAGATTGATAAGAACTGGGTGTACTAAAAGCGTACAAAATAAGAAGGAGAATGATGTCAAAGGAAGGCACATCAATGTTATTTTTGGAGGACCTCACCATGTGAATGACACTCATAAAGTCACCGATGACCATGCAAAAGAAACAGTAAAATCTCTCCCACCAGTTTGAAAAAGGGTTGGAAAACTACCTTCAAAGAGAGAGAAGTAAATCAAATGTATCGGCCTAATTATGACGCCATATTTATAAGAGTCAATATCGGAACAGTGAGTGTTCTCCAAGTATTAATCGATAATGGGAGCTCTTTTAATGTTCTCTATTATGACGTATACAAGAGGCTAGGCCTGAGAGATAAGGATATAGAGAAAGAAGAAAGCTGCATTTAAAGATTTTATGGAGAGGAAGTAAAAGTAAAAGGAACCATCGACCTTATAATAACCATCGAAGAAGAGCCTTTATCAACTACGCAAGACATCCAATTCATGGTGATAGATCACGAGTTGTTGTACAATATTCTCCTTGAACGACCCTTCTTAAAAGAGATGCAAGTAATCACCTATGTCCACCACTTGTGCATAAAGTTCCCTATAACTTATGGGACTGGGTGCGTACGGGTGCAACAAGAGGATTTTAAGGAATGCTATGATAGTTCCATCGTCAGATTTCAGAAGAAAAGAGACGTTGATCAAAGAAAAGGAGTCAACACACTATGCAGCTGGGAAGAAGTGAATGAGGGGAGTATCGGAACAGAAGATATAGAGGTGAGACATGATGTGTTCACAATGGAAGAATGTGTTGATAGCAATTCAATAAAGGACATGGAACTTCAGGGTGAGATGGAGCACATCTTGATGGAGTTGAAAGATCCAAAGCATACTACCCTCTCGGAGGAAGGCTCAGGGCGTGTCCTAGGAGCAACGGAAGACCCGGGTGCACCCCATGCGTAACAACAGTCTTGGGCGCACCCCAAGAAGCCCAAGAGGGTTTGACATCGACCTCGACCCTCGTATGCCAATTACAATAGAAAGGACTGGTCCGGTGGAAGATACGATTGACATCCCCGTCTCTCATGAAGATGAGAGGAGGATATTGAAAATTAGATCGTAACTCAGGTCCCCCTTGAAGGAATAGCTCGTGGAGTTTTAAAAGGCTAATCTAGATGTATTCGCATGGAGCCACGCGGACATGGTGGAAATAGATCCGGAAGTAATGTGTCATCAATTGAATATAGACCCCAAAGTTAAGGGGGTGAGGCAAGAGCGTCATCCTGTTAGCGGAGAAAGAACACAATCATTAAAAGAAGAAGTCGATAGAATGTTCAATGTAGGATTGAAAAAAGAATCTTTCTACCCTGATTGGTTAGCCAATCCAGTCTTAGTAAAGAAGCCCAATGGAAAATGGAGAACTTGTGTCGATTTCACTAACTTGAATAAGGCGTGTCCCAAGGATAGCTTTCCATTACCATGCATCGATCAATTGGTGGACGCTACGGAAGGAAATGCTCTCTTTAGCTTTATGGGTGATTATTCCGCGTATAATCAAATTCCTATATATAGTCCAGATCAAGAGCGTAACTCGTTCATTACCGATAAAGAATTGTATTGCTACATCAGAATGCCATTTGGATTGGTCAACGTTGGAGCTACATACCAAAGGTTAATTAACATGATGTTCGAAGAATATATTGGTAAAACCATGGAGGTCTACGTGGATGACATGCTTGTAAAGTCAAAAGAAGCTATATAACATTGCCAAATATTTTGAAGAGATGTTCAACATTCTATGAAAATTTCGGATGAAGCTGAACTCCCAAAAGTGTGTTTTGGCGTCGAATCTGGGAAGTTTCTAGGCTTCATGGTGAACCATCGCGATATTGAAGCGAATTTGGCGAAGATCAAAGCCTTATTAAACATGAAATCACCCGCATCGGTCAAGCAAGTTTAAAGTTTTACCGGGAGGATCACCGTGTTAAATAGGCTTGTTTCAAAATCTTCGGACAAGTGTAAGGGACTCTTCAAAGCTATAAAAGGTGCAGGGAAAGACTTTATGTGGACAAAAGAATGTGAGGAAGCGTTCATGAAGATTAAAGAACATTTGAGTTCCCCGCCTTTATTAGCCAAACGGATAGATGATGAAATTTTGATACTTTACTTGGCCGTCTCGGAGTATGCAATTCGCGCTGTATTAGTCCGATAAGATGAGGAAAAGCAACATCTGGTGTATTATGTGAGCAAAAGTTTGGTTGACATAAAAACACGCTACACCAACATGGAAAAATTGGTATACTCCCTTGTATAAGCCACGAGAAAACTTCTGCCATATTTTCAAGCTCACAAAGCTGAAGTAAGAACAGCTTACCCATTGCGGCAAGTCATGCACAAAATGGAAGCTTCAGGAAGAATGATGAAGTGGACTATCGAGTTAAGACAGTTTGATTTGGAGTACAAGCCAAGATCGCCCATTAAGGGGCATGCATTGTCGGATTTCATATTAGAGTTCCCTTTTAAAGATTTTGATGGACATAAGGCATTAGTCGCAATAGAACCACACACTGAAGAACGTCTAGAAAAGGAAGAGATCCCTGAATCTTGGTGGACATTACATATTGATGGAGCTGTTAATCACAATGGTGTTGGGGCTGGAGTGATATTGGAAAGTCCTAAAGGGCATCAACTCATGAGTGCAATACACTTTCCATGAAAGACTACTAAAAACGACACAGAATATGAAGCTTTGATAAGTGGTTTGAAACTAGCTTTAGAGATGAAGATTGCAAATCTAATTATTCGAAGCGATTCCATGCTGGTTGTACATCAGGTGAACAGAGGATTTCAAGTTAGAGGAAAATGAATATAGATGTATCTAAGATATTCACAAAGCCTCATCCACAATTTCAGAGAAGTAAGAGTTGAGAAAATCCAAGAGGAGAGAATGGTAATGCCAACGCTTTGGCAAAATGGGGATCTCAAAAGAAAGTAACTTTGCTAGGCGTCATCCGTTTGGAAATCCAGGAGAAACTTAGCGTCCCGTCTGTGAAGGTTATGCAAGTTGAGTGCTCACCGGAAGAAACTTGGATGACTCATATATAGGAGTACTTGAAGAACAGAACATTTTCAAAGGATAATATGGCAGCCAGATGACTCCGAATATAAAGCAACGCGATATGTGGAATATGATGGAGAGTTATACAATAGAGGTTTTAATCAACCTTTACTGAAGTACATCACAGGAGAAGGGTGTCGTTATATTTTGAGAGAAGTACATGAAGGAATCTACGACAATCATTCAGGGGGAGAATCACTTGCGGAAAAGATATGACGTCAGGGTTACTTCTGGCCAACTTTGCGGGAAGATTTATTTAAATTAGTTAAAACATGTGATAAATGTCAAAGATTCACAAACTTCTCTAACATACCTACAACTCATCTAACCACTATGGCAAGTCCTTGGCCATTTTCCATGTGGGGGATTGACTTGATCGGGGAGTTCCTCAAAGCTAAAGGGGGTGTCAAGTACGTGATTGTAGTTGTGGATTACTTTACCAAGTGTGTAACGACTCGCGTATTTTCATATTATTTAATGTGTAATTATGGAATTATTAAATAAATAAAATATGTGTATAGCTTTTGTCAGCCATGTGTTGTTTTATTATTATCTGTATGTGATTTTTCGGTGTACAGGGTTGTTCACGTAATTAATTAATGAGTGGTACTGAATTATTTTCACTTTTAAAAGTGGATTTAATGCAAATTTATTTGCATAAATACTTGGATTGTCTCTAAATTTTTTTTATGGTTTTATAATTACAATAATTATTTTTGGGATTTTATAAAATTTAGAAATCAATATTTCATCAGCCCTGAATGATTTTCTGATTACATTTATTTGTAAAATCCGTATTTAATTCCAGAATTCTTTAAAAATCATGAAACTCATATTTTATTATGCTTGGATAATTCCGAGAATTTTAAAATTATTCTGGAATTTTTTGGGATTAATTTCACCCGCTCGTCGATTCGTTTTTAAAAATAGCGGGTAAAAAGTGCGTTTTAGAAATTATTCTAAAATTTTGAAAGTTACGTTTTTATTTACTTCGGGATATTCATAATATTATAAAACTAATTTGGTAATTTTCGGGTTAATTTTTACTCGTAGGTTTGTTCGTTATTTGGCAAAGCACGAATAAAATTTGGGGTTTACACCACAGAGCCGGATCCCTCAGGTTTTGAGCGAGTATTTAAATCCCCTTCGAAAGGAAGATCTTAAATCTAAAAATGAGTTTTGGGATCCGGTCTAACTTTTAAAATCATTTTAAAGACTCAAAAATATTTTAAAGAATATTTAGAGTAATGATGATTTAATAAAATAAGTCATTCCCGATATGTTAGAAAATATCTGAATATTATTATTTAAATAATATTCCTATAAGGACCAATCTTTATATAAATAATTGAAGTAGAAGTTTTAAAACACATACTTGAAACGAATAATAAATAACAAAAGATATCATTATACGAAAGTACGATCTTTATTTGAATAATCGAAAATAAGTTTGATTATTATTCAAAACCATCGAATATACCTTATTCGATTAATAGTTATAGATAACTATATATATATATAAATATATATATTATACTCGGGATCATCGACTCCCGGTTTAGAAAAATGTTCACCTTCGGGTCCCCTATACTAAGGGTATACGCAACTACTACTTATCTCTAGCATAGGTATTATGTAGTTTATAAGCATTTGAATTGATAATAGAATATCAAGATTATGAAACAGGCATACATATATATATCATATCAACATGCTCCAATATATCGCAATATTTGCTAATAACAATTATGCACTTATCACAAGATAATGCATATACATATTTACATCACAATAACAGTATAACGGGTAGAAAACTTGCCTGAGTGTTCTGGGGTAGACTTAAGCTTAGAGTGAGTCCGGTAACCTATGAACAACAACATAAGCCGGATTTAGACCGCGGTCGCTTAAGAAACTAGTCAAAACTCATTCATACCCTAACGGTCGCTTATACGCTTGACGATTTGCGTTAATCGCTCGCGTACCCTCGGCTCCACCAATTTTAATAAATTAACCGATACGAATTTTAATGCAACTCTTTCACGAATACTCTACCAACTACCTATACCACCGTACATAATTGTTTCGTACTCCAGTTAAGGACCTTAACCAAGGTTTCAAAGTTAAGCCAGGGGTAATGGTACGTTCGCGAAACGCCGTTACTTAAAATGCTCGTTTCTCCTAAACTGTACATCGGAACCTAGCGAACCACATATCAAAACGAAGCTTACGGCACGCTCTAGATAAACATGGCAAAGTTACAGATTGGTTATTGAGATTTTTTTCCTGAACACTAAGAACAAGAAGTTGAATAAAAACGGGCATTACGACGACTATATTTACGCGATTACCAATGTTTAAACTACTCCAATCAACCACAATTCAACTCACAACCACCAATACAAACAAACTTCATCCAACCCTTACTACATCAGTCCATATCCTCAAGATTTTCCAATTTATTCAACCACAAACATGAACTACTAACTATACTTAAGTTTCATTAACTATAAACAAGATTCAATCATCCAAATCACTAGAAACCCAACCAAACTTGAAACACACAAACATCATGCTTCTCATATACTATAACAATCAAAACCACTCCTAAACATTCAAAGTAAAGCTTAGGATATGAGGTTTTACCTTCTTTGGTGAGTAGAAGTAACTAAGAAGCTTGAAATAGCCCTTGAAAGTCCTTACCAAAGCTTAATATAACCAAAAACACAAGATCAAACAATTTAAAATTCTTGAAAACACTATTCATTCTTTTCTTCAATGATTTATTGAAAGAGATTTTTATAACGACTCGTGTATTTTATTTTATTTTATTTGGAAATGTAATAGAGGTTTAAACAAATAAATAAAATGTGTTTATTGATTTTTGGCAGTGGTTACTGGTTGTTATTTAATTATTTATGATCTGTTGATATGTGGGATTAGAATTGTGTGATTTATTAGTGAGTTATATGATTTTATTTCGCTTGTAAAAGTGATTTTATTGTAGTTTTAATTCCATAAATATTTGGGTTATCTTTAAAATTGGTTTTCTAATTTTATAATTTCAATAATTACTTTTAGGACTTTATAAAATTGAGAAATCAATATTTTATTAATTATTTACCCTTAAATGATTTTCTGAGTGTGTTTATTTGTAAAATCCATATTTAATTCAGGAATTCTTTAAAAATCATGAAACTTATATTTTATTAAGTTTGTATTATTTTCAGAATTTTAAAATTATTTTGGAAATTTTCGGGAATCGTTTCACCCGCGCGTCGTTTCGTTATTTGTTAAAAAGCAGGTACAACGAGCACCTTAAAAAATGTTTTAAAAATTTCAAAAATTATGTCTTTGTAAACTTCGGAATATTTATGATATTTTGATATTATTTTCGTAATTTTCGGGAATTATTTTGCGTGCACCTCGGTCCGTTAATTTCGAATTCGGGGCAACCCGGACTTTAGAAAGTTTATATTTATCCTTGCATCTACGTGTACGTTTTATAAATAAAGTTAGGGACACGTGTTTGTGCCTTATGTCCAGTTGCTACACCTGTTAATAAAATAAAATATTTTTTACTCCCTCTCCAGTTCATCTCGGTGCCCCGGTTTAATCTCACAGCCTCTCACTCTCGATCTCCTCTTTCTCTCTTTTCCCTTCCTTCGTTTCTTCCCTTCTGTTATTCCCTTTCTTCTTCGGCTTGGCTGCAGTTGCTGTCCTTTCTTTTTCTTTCTTTTACAGCCACCGCTGTTGTTTTCCGGTGGGTTCAATTCTTGTGCTTCGGTTTCATTTCAGTCTATTACATGCATATATACATATGTATATGTGTGTTTATATATGTGTATGCATCGCTGTATTGTTGTGTGCATGTGTGTGAGGTGTTGTGTGTGTGTGTCGACCGTGTGTGTGTGTCTGGGCGGCGCGTGGCCGTGGGTGTGCTCCCCTGTTCGTTTCTGTTGATTTTTTTTGCTGTTGGGCCTTGCTGGGTCGAGTTGTGCAGTGGATTCATTTTATATAACCCAAAAATTTTATTTCCCTTTTTATGCAGGAATTACTGAGTAAAATTTGTGATATTATTAATTCGTTTGGGAAATTATTATTAGTTAATCGGTGGAATTTATTTGGATACCCGAATATTTTGGGCACCAATAAATTTTGACGCCGTACCGCGATGACTCCTTACGAGCGGACGGTGGACTCTGCAAATCTTATATATGACTGTTATGTTTCAGGAGATGCCACCAAAGAGAAATTCTCAGTCCAATAACGGATCTGCTGGGGATCCTTCCGTGAGTGACATGATGAACTTGTTGCGTCAGCAGTCTGTACAGCTGGCCCAACATCAACAACAATTCCAGCAACAACAGCAACAATTGTAACAACAACAACAACAACAACAACAACTCATACAACAACAACAACAGCAAATCCAACAGCAGCAACTACAAATCCAGCAGCAGCATGAGGTAAGAGGGGCAAATCAGGGTGTTAGTTTTAAGTCTTTTCAAACGGTGAAGCCCCCAGAGTTTAAAGGAGAGGTAGATCCTGTTGCTGTCAGGATATGGTTAAAGGAGATGGAAAAGGCGTTTGCGCTCACCAAGGTGAGTGAGAATTTAAAGACTGATTACGCTAGTTATTTTCTAAGGAATGATTCGAATTATTGGTGGGAGTCTACACGAGCCCTAGAAGGAGAAGGTCCAGTTCCATGGACCAGATTTGCAGAGTTGTTTTTGGAGAAATACTTTCCAGACTGTCTCCATAGCCAAATGGAAGTGGAATTTTTGGAACTGAAACAAGGGGATAAAAGTGTCACAGAATATGAAGCAAAGTTTAAGGAGTTGGCCCGTATAGCACCAGAATATGTGAGTTCAGAAGCTCAACAAGCGAAGCGGTTTCAGTGAGGGTTGAAGCCAGAAATAAGGAGTGGAGTTGTAGCCTTACAACTCAAGACATATACTTCGGTAGTTCAGGCTGCCCTAGTGATAGAAAGTGATCATAAATTAGCTGTAAAGGAGCAGGGTGAGAAGAAAAGGAAATTTGAAAGTGGACCCGCTAGATCAGAATCAGGAATAGCGAGTCGGAAGTTCCAGCGTTGGTTTGGAAGGAATAAGAATAAGAGGTTCAAGAGGCAGGATTTTTCCCAGGCTAAACCCGGTACTACTTCAGTTAACTCTGCCCCGACGAGAATGAGTAAGCCAGTGACTGATTGTAGGATGTGTGGGAAAAAGCACAGTGGATAGTGCCGAGAGAATGTTAATTGTTTTAAGTGTGGACAGAAAGGTCACTATTCCATGGAATGTAAGTCTGAGATTCAAGGAGTTACTTGTTTTAGTTGCGATAAAGTGGGACACATAGCTAGGAATTGCAAGTCAGTGACCCAAGGTAATGCGGGAAGGAGTGTGTCTCAAGGACCAGCAACCAGTACTGCGAGAGCTAGGACTTTTAAGATGACCCAGAAGTCTCCATTTCATGACTCTGATGTGGTTGCAGGTACGCTTACTCTTAATTCTGTACCTGTTAACGTTTTGTTTGATTCGGGAGGGTCCAAATCTTTTATATCTGTGAATTGTGTGAATAAAATGCAATTGATGTTAGAAGACCTAGACGAACCTTTAACCATAGAAGTGGCTAATAAAGATAAAGTACCAGTAAAACAATTTTGTCCTAAATGTTCCCTCGAGATTTTAGGGTACATGTTCCCTATTGACTTAATATCTTTCGAGTTGGGCGACTTTGATGTTATTTTAGGCATGGATTGGTTATATTTACATAAGGCGAATATAGACTGTAAGAAAAAGAGAGTTGTTATGTACACCCCAGATAATAAATGGATCAGTTACCAAGGGCAGAGGCAAGATAGGAAGTTCCTCTCAGTGATGCAAGCAAGAAGATTGCTGAGGCAAGGATGTGAAGCGTACTTGGCTCATGTGGTGGATACGAAGAAAGAGACCCCTATTTTTGATGAGATCTCTATAGTAAGAGAATTCCCTGACGTTTTTCCAGAAGAGTTACCAGGATTGCCACCTGATCGAGAGATAGAGTTTTCCATTGATTTGATACCTGGAGCTGAACCAGTTTCTAAGGCTCATACAGGATGGCCCCGATGGAAATGAAAGAATTGGCTAAGCAACTTCAGGAATTATTGGATAAGGGAGTTATTTGACCCAGTGTTTCCCCGTGGGGTGCTCCAGTGCTATTTGTGAAGAAAAAGGATGGAAGCATGAGATTGTGTATTGATTACAGAGAGTTGAACAAGTTGACAGTAAAGAATAAGTATCCCTTGCCACGAATCGACGATCTGTTTGATCAGCTTAAGGGAGCATGTTATTTCTCAAAGATTGACTTAAGATCCGGCTACCACCAACTGAAGATAAAGCCTGAGGATATCCCCAAGACTGCATTCAGAACAAGGTATGGCCATTACGAGTTCCTAGTGATGTCGTTTGGATTGACGAATGCACCAACGGTTTTCATGGATTTGATGAATAGGGTATACAAGGAGTATCTGGATAAGTTTGTTATTGTATTTATTGATGACATTCTTATATATTCGAAGAATCCAGAAGATCACGCAGTGCATCTACAGATTGTCCTACAGAAGTTAAGAGAAAAGCAATTGTATGCGAAGTTTTCTAAGTGTAAGTTTTGGCTGACGGAAATACAGTTTCTTGGTCATGTAATAAGTAAGGAAGGTATCAAAGTAGACCCAATAAAGATCGAAGCCGTATCAAAGTGGGAGCAACCGAAGACACCAACGGAAACAAGGAGTTTCCTTGGATTAGCAGGATATTATCGACGATTCGTAAAAGACTTCTCGAAGATTGCATCCCCATTAACCAAGTTGATCAGGAAGAATGAGAAATTCGTTTTGACGGAAAAGTGTGAAGAAAGTTTCCAGGAATTAAAACGAAGATTAGTGACGGCTCCAGTATTAGCATTGCCAGATGAGATGGGAAACTTTGTAATCTATAGTGATGCTTCTTTGAAAGGATTGGGTTGTGTGTTAATGCAGCATGACAAAGTGATTGCTTATGCCTCCAGACAGCTAAAGCCTCACGAGCAAAAATATCCAGTTCATGACCTTGAATTGGCGGCTATAGTATTTGCTTTAAAATTATGGCGTCACTACTTGTATGGAGAGAAATGCAATATTTACACTGATCATAAGAGCCTGAAGTATATATTCACGCAGAAAGATCTGAACATGAGACAGAGAAGGTGGTTGGAGTTGATTAAGGATTATGATTGTTCGATTAATTATCACCCAGGTAAAGCCAATGTAGTGGATGATGCCTTGAGTAGGAAAGAAAGGTTGAATTTGGTTAAGATTGCAGAAGAATTAGCACAAGACTGGGAAAGAATGGAAATTAAAGTTCGAGTTCTTAATGAAAGTCAGGAGCAACTATATGAAGTTACTTTCCAACCGGCATTAATGGAAAAGATCAAAAGGTGTCAAGAAGGAGTTATGGAACAGGAATCAGATACGTTGACGGGAGAAGAGTTGTGTACTCAAAAAGATAGTCAAGGTTTGTATAGATTTTCATCCTGAGTTTGGATTCCTAATGTAACGGAATTGAAGAACGAAGTATTGCAGGAAGCGCATAACTCTAGGTTTTCTATCCACCCTGGTAGTACCAAGATGTACCAGGATTTGAAGAGAAATTTTTGGTGGCCAGGAATGAAGAAGGATATTGCCAATTGGGTAAGTAAGTGTCACGTGTGTCAAATGGTGAAAGCAGAGCATCAACGACCGAGTGGATTGTTACAACCTTTGGAGATTCCCCAGTGGAAATGGGAAGAGATTGCTATGGATTTTGTAGTGGGATTGCCAAAGACGAGAGCGAATCATGATGCTATTTGGGTAATCATTGATAAGTTGACTAAGTCGGCGCATTTCCTTCCGATTAATGAAAGATATTCGTTGGAAAGGCTAGTTAAGTTATATTTGGATGAGATAGTTACCAAACATGGAGTGCCTGTTTCTATAGTGTCGGATCGAGACCCGAGATTTAATTCCAGGTTCTGGACTAAATTCCAAGAGTGCCTAGGAACGAAATTGAATACGAGCACCGCTTATCATCCTCAGACGGATGGCCAAAGTGAGAGAACGATTCAGACTATAGAGGATATGTTGAGAGTCTGTGTTCTAGATTTAAAGGTAATTGGGATGAGCACCTACCTTTGATTGAGTTCTCGTATAATAACAGCTACCATGCAAGTATTGGGATGCCACCTTACGAAGCTTTGTATGGATGAAAGTGTAGGTCACCGTTGTATTGGGATGAGGTAGGAGAAAAGAAAGTGTTAGGTCCTGAGTTGGTTCAGCAAACCAAAGAGGCCATAGTGTTGATTCGGAAAATGTTGGAAGCAGCTCAAGATAGATAAAGAAAATACGCAGATTTGCATAGGAAAGATATGGACTTTGAGATAGGAGCTCTGGTGTTACTAAAAGTATCACCTTGGAAAGGGTTAGTATGATTTGGTCAGAAGGGTAAACTCAGCCCTAGATTCATAGGGCCCTTTGAGGTTTTGAAGAAAGTGGGAAAGGTCGCTTATGAGATAGCGTTACCACCGCAGTGGCAGCACATCCATAATGTGTTCCACGTGTGTATGTTAAAGCCCTATGTCCCTAATTCAAATCAAGTCATAGAATACGAACCGATTGAGCTTCAACCAGATTTGTCCTATGTGGAACAACCGGTCCAAATCCTAGATCGTAAGGAACGAGTCCTTAGGAATAAATCGATTCCTATAGTAAAAGTTTTATGGAAAAATCCTCGAGTAGAAGAGTCTACTTGGGAATTAGAGTCAGACATGCTTGATAAATATCCTCATTTGTTTAATTAAGTCAGATTCTGAGGATAGAATCTTTTTTAAGGGGGAAAGGATATAACGACTCGTGTATTTTATTTTATATTATTTGGAAATGTAATAGAGGTTTAAACAAATAAATAAAATGCGTCTATTGATTTTTGGCAGCGGTTACTGTTTGTTATTTAATTATTTATGATCTGTTGATATGTGGGATTGGAATTGTGTGATTTATTAGTGAGTTATATGATTTTATTTCGCTTGTAAAAGTGATTTTATTGTAGTTTTAATTCCATAAATATTTGAGTTATCTTTAAAATTGGTTTTCTAATTTTATAATTTCAATAATTACTTTTAGGACTTTATAAAATTGAGAAATCAATATTTTATTAATTATTTACCCTTAAATGATTTTCTGAGTGTGTTTATTTGTAAAATCTATATTTAATTCAGGAATTCTTTAAAAATCATGAAACTTATATTTTATTAATTTTGTATTATTCTGAGAATTTTAAAATTATTTTGGAAATTTTCGGGAATCGTTTCACCCGTGCGTCGTTTCGTTATTTGTTAAAAAGCAGGTACAACGAGCACCTTATAAAGTGTTTTAAAAATTTCAAAAATTATGTCTTTGTAAACTTCGGGATATTTATGATATTTTGATATTATTTTCATAATTTTCGAGAATTGTTTTGCGTGCACCTCGGTCCGTTAATTTCGAATTCGGGACAACCCGGACTTTAGAAAGTTTATATTTATCCTTGCAGCTACGTGTACGTTTTATACATAAAGTTAGGGACATGTGTGTGTGCCCTGTGTCCAGTTGCTACACCTGTTAAGGAAATAAAATATTTTTTACTCCCTCTCCAGTTCATCTCGGTGCCCCGGTTTAATCTCACAGTCTCTCACTCTCGATCTCCCCTTTCTCTCTTTTCCCTTCCTTCGTTTCTTCCCTTCTATTATTCCCTTTCTTCTTCGGCTTGGCTGCAGTTTCTATCCTTTCTTTTTCTTTCTTTTACAGCCGCCGCTGTTGTTTTCCGGTGGGTTAAATTCTTGTGCTTCAATTTCATTTCAGTCTATTACATGCATATATACATATGTATATGTGTGTTTATATATGAGTGTGCATCGCTGTATTGCTGTGTGCATGTGTGTGAGGTGTTGTGTGTGTGTGTCGACCGTGTGTGTGTCTGGGCAGCGCGTGGCCGTGGGTGTGCTCCCCTGTTCGTTTCTGTTGATTTTTTTTGCTGTTGGGCCTTGCTGGGCCGAGTTGTGCAGTGGATTCATTTTATGTAATCCTGAAATTTTATTTCCCTTTTTATGCAGGAATTACTGAGTAAAATTCGTGATATTATTAATTCGTGTGGGAAATTATTATTAGTTAATAGGTGGAATTTATTTGGATACCCGAATATTTTGGGCACCAATAAATTTTGCCGCTGTACCGCGATGACTCATTACGAGCGGACGGTGGACGGTGATGACGATGTTCCGAGTCCTAAATTTTAATAAATAAATAAAATGATTATGTAAAATATTTTTCGGCCTTAAATAATTAATTTTGATTGGTGTTGGGATATACGTTGTATAAATGGTGGAGTAATATTGTGGATTATTTTGATTATTGACGTCGATCGTAATCGACAGGTAGTTTTATAAACAAATAAGATGCTGCCAAAATTTTTCTAAAAATATATTGTAAATGTACATAATTATATTCTATGTGTTACCCCTATTTATGTTCGGGATATGTGATTACGGGTTTATGTGTATAATAATAATACGAGTCGGTCTATCGGATTGAGTTGTTAGAATTTGAGGATATCAAGCATGTCGGTGTAATTGATTAGGGTATTTTGTATTTGTAGATTCCGATTGAGTTTTCCCAGGATTAAAGTCAGCGTGAAAGCTACTTAGGGTTTTGTAAAGCCTTGCAAGGCAAGTACCCCTGACCATTCTTTTATGGTTCAGTGCATATGAATAGTTAAATGTTTTATTCTCGTAATGGAACAAAAACGTTTTAAGTTACGTATCCCCTGTAGATATAAATCACTGTTTTCAAATTGTTTTGGGGAAAAGTAACTTCGAAAGGTACCTATCTCGAATGGAATGATTTGCGAAATGGATTTTATATATGTGTTGGTTAAATAAATGATTTTGGAAGTGAGATAGGTACAAGTGTTCTGAAAACTGGATAAAACGGTCAGATATGGGATACATTGGGGCCAGAGTAGGCCTATTGCGGTGGTGTAAGAGGCTAATTCGGTTGCGCGCACTGTATAACCGATTAGTCCAGCAGGTCAGAGACCTAGCTAGTCTCTGAGTTCCGGAATAGGTAAATGAGATGGCAGTTGGAGCCATAAATGAGATGGCAGTTGGAGCCGTCTGGTGTTGATAGCCTGATCAGCTGTCTTCAATATCCGTTACGTATCTAATTTAGTTTTGTGATTCCCGTAAGGGTACGAATAGTTGATACAGTAATGTTATAAGTGTGACTAGCATGCTAAAATTGGACTCTGGTATTTTTACACCACACTGCTATGTTGTTTTGATGAAGCATGCTAGTTAGTGATATCCAGTTTTCTCTGATTTTGTTGCATAATGTTGATATCATGATTACAGTTCTGTTCCTATTATTGTTACATTACTGTTTTATTCTGTTATTCATATTTTGGTACTGCTGAGCAATTATGCTCACCCTTGCAAACTGTTATGTATATTTTGCAGATGCCTAGAAGATCAGTCAGACCGACCCATGTTTCCGCCCCTACTGGACCCGGCTCCTCTGAGGTAGTTTGTATCAGGCCATGAGGTCTGAGGAGTTGCTGAATAAAGTTAGAGTGTGTTAGATGTTGAATAAAGAGTTTGTAGTATTGAGAACCTAAATTATACTTGAACCTGGATCGGATCTTGGTTCAGGGTCAAGTTAGTATATTTTAATAATAATTCTATTGTTTATATTTTTGGAAATTGAATTTAGTGACGTCAACCCCTGATCCCGGGGTTGAGGCCGTCACAATTGTGAAGGAATTCGGAGCTTAAACTCCTAGGGTAGCCATAACTAATCATAAGGGACCTTGGATAATTACCTTGCAATTTAACAAAGCTTGGATCTTAATTTTTGGAATTTTTCCTCTTGAAAAAGGAAGAAGGCCGAGAGCTTGTTCTTGAGAGAGCAAGTCAACTTCTCTTCTTTTTGTTTTATGAAATATGTTTGGTTGCTTCTTCTTTTTGTCTTGGCAGTTGATTAAATTTTTACCATGGTAAATTTTGCATGGCCAAGAATCAAGCAACAACACCCTTCTTCTTGTCATGCTTGTGTCATCTAGTTAACACGTCATCTCCTTGTTGGTGTGATGACATCATCATCCACTAACCTCTTTGATTAACCCTTAATTACTTGGCTAATGACCGCTTATCTGTTATACGCTTCGATTAACTTTCATTCTCGTTCGTCATTTGAGGGATCATATCCGGGATCTTATTACTTGGGTTCCCCTAACCTTTCTCAATATTTTATATTCCTTTTATAATCCTCTCTTATAATCATTGAATTTAAATCCTTTTAATCATGTTACCTTATACTCAATTCTTTCGGTATCTAGTGGATTTTCGGGAAGAAACAAAGTTTCCGGATTCGAATTCTGACGACCTTTACATAAACTCATTTACTTTATGGAATACTAATACGATCTTAGAATTTCCATAATAGTACTCCTATATAGCGTGGTCTGATGATTTTCCTTAATCAGCATAGTTAGCAAAAGTTACTATTCATCAGGGTTTCAAAAAGTTCCAAAAATTGGATGTTAGATATATTTGATAATGTCATGTGTAATATGATTTGTGTTTAGTTTTCAGATCTTACCTAATAGGACAAATCAATACTTAACTGGAAATCAGCACTTATACTGAAGACAGAACTTAAGATATCAGAACTTAAGTTATCAGAAGATATTTATCAGGAGATAATATCAGGACTTAAGATGACTTTTAGATAAGGCAGGCGGCTGATTGAAAGGAAAGAAGATCGAGACTAAGACAGAAAGATATATGCATGAAGAAAGAATTCTATGAAGAATAGAATACTTGGAAGAAAAGATAACTAGTTGATATATTTTTAGGAAGCAGAATTATATTCCATATCAATTAGAATTTATCTTGTAACTATGTAGTATATAAATACAGGCATATGGTTTACACTATATGTGTTATCATTATCGAAGTTACTATTCTTTGTAACCCTAGCAGCTCTCGTGATAATTTGTTCATCACTGAGAGAGGACAGTTCCATATTGTAACAGAGTTTATTGTGTTGAATAAAATCTGTTTTCTGTTACTTGAGTTCTTATATTCAATTTGATTATAGTAAACACTATATTCAACCCCCTTCTACAGTGTGTGTGACCTAACAAGTGGTATCAGAACCGATCTGTTAACACACAAACAGTTTAAGATCCAAAAACAATCATGTCTGAAGAAGAAACTCCAACCAAGCCCACCAAAACTGAAGAACCTCCAAAAACCATAACTCATAGTCGATATGAGACTATAAGAGTTCCCATGTTGAAACCTTCTGAGTATTCCATATGGAAAGTGAAGATGGCTATATTTCTGGAAGCTACAGATCCAGAATATCTCGACAGGATTTATGAAGGACCACATATGCCAACCAAACTCTCTGTGGAAGTTGCAGGTCAGCCAGCAAAGTCTGTCCCAAAGGAGAAAAGTGATTACAGTGCTGAAGATATCTCATCGATTGCGAAGGATGCAAAGGGAAGACACTTGTTGCATAGTGACATTGATAATGTCATGTCAAACAGGGTAATTCAATGCAAAACTGCAAAAGAGATATGGGATGCTTTGGAAACAAGGTGTCAGGGAACTGATTCAATCAAGAAGAACATGAAGACTATACTCACTCAAGAGTATGAGCACTTTGACTCAAAGCCTGATGAGTCATTAACTGATTTATATGACAGATTTGTCAAACTCTTGAATGATTTGTCACTAGTTGACAAAGAGTATGATATTGAAGATTCAAATCTTAAATTCCTGTTAGCTCTTCCTGAAAGATGGGATTTGAAGGCCACAATAATATGAGACAACTATAATCTTGATGAAATTTATGGGATGCTCAAGACTCATGAACTTGAGATGGAACAAAGAAGCAAGAGGGATGGAAGAAAGTCAAGGACAGTTGCTTTTGTGGCTGAGGAGGAAAGTCCCAAAGTTGCTGCCTCAAAGAAAGGCAAGGGCAAGGCTCTCATCACAAAGTCTGATACTGAGTCATCAAGTTCTGATAGTGATGATGACTCAGAAACTGAAAGTATACCTGAGATGGACCCTGATGAGGAGATGATGAAGCTGTGTGCTCTTATGGTGAAAGGAATCACAAAGATTGCATACAGGAAATTCAGGAGAGGAAAGAAGTTTTCCAGGAAAGGTGCAAGTTCTGATAAGAAAGGTTTCAGAAAATCTGAAGATAAAGGAGGAAAGTCTGACAGAGGAGATTACTCAAATGTTAAATGCTACAACTGTGGTGAGAAAGGCCACATATCTCCTGATTGCAGAAAAGGGAAAAGTGACAAAGGCAAGGCTCTTGTCACAAAGAAGAAAAGCTGGTCAGATGCTTCAGATTCTGCGGATGAGGAAAACTATGCCTTCATGGCAAATTGATAGCAGTTCTGATACTGCTGACTTAAAGGTACCTCAAACTACTTATGCCTTTCATACTGATGATATTACTGAGTTGAGAAGATATCTTAAAACCATGTTCATTAGTTATAAAGATTAAACTTTAACATGTGAAAGATTAACTTCTGAAAATCTTGCTTATAAAAAGAGGAATTATTATTTAGAAAAAGAGTTAGTCATGTTCCATCAAACTCAGAAAAAAAAAAAAAAAAAAAAGATAGAGATGATGCCTTTTATGTTAGGGATGAAGTGCTAAAAATGAATGAATCTCTAAAAACTGAGTTAGAAAAAGAAAGAGAAATTATTAGGACTTGGACTAACTCTGGTAAAGCAACTCAGGATATTCTTAGTAGTGGAAACTGGAAAGAGGGCTTAGGCTATGGAGATGATAAGAACAGTAAGGGAACTGTAGAAACTGAGCCTATAGTTGTTAAATAAAAACCAAAGGTAAATCCTGTTAAGTTTGTAACTGCAAAATCTGAAATTAAGAAATCAGAAGTTAAGGAGAAAGTAACTTCTGACAAACCTAAATAGGATAAGCCAACTGAAGTTAACATAGGCTTAATGACTAAGAAGCAGCTGAAGCATAAGCTGAAAGATGTTAACAATGTAAACAAGGTAAAGCCACCTAGGAAAAATAGGAATGGAAAGGAAGGTGTAAACAAAAGTAACAATTATAAGCCCGTTCCTAATGCTCCTAGAAAAACATGACATAACTGTGGAAATTCTAACCATCTGGCTTCTTTTTGCAGGAAGAATAAGAATATAAACTCCTTACCCTCTAAGTCAGGAGTTAAGAGTCAGTCTGTTAGATATAAGGCACAAAATTCTTGTTTTCATTGTGGTAGTTTATGGCATTCCATTTATACTTGTAAGGAATATCATAGTTTATACTATGATTATTATCAAATAAAACCTTATGTAAAGAAAGTTAGCATTATTCCTTCTAGTGTAAGTTCTGACGCAAAGTCTGATATTGTAAATTCTGATAAGAAAACTGTTAACATAAACTCTGATGCTAAATCCGCTACAAATGTTAACAAACTTAAAAAGGCCAAAGGATCCGAGAAATTTTGGGTCCTTAAAACTAATCATTAGTGGTCTTTGTGATTGCAGGGCAACAGGAAAAACATCCTAGTTCTGGACAGTGGATGTTCAGGACATATGACTGGAAATAAAGCCCTGCTATCAGACTTTGTGGAGAAAGCTGGCCCAGGTGTTTCTTATGGAGATGGCAATATTGAAAAAACTCTGGGATATGGCAATATCAATCTTGGGAATGTCATCATTGAAAAAGTAGCTCTGGTCTCAGGACTTAAACACAATCTGCTAAGTGTGAGTCAAATCTGTGACAGAGGTTATCATGTGGATTTCTTTGAAGAACACTATGAAGTTGTAAGCAAAACTACAGGCAATGTTTTTCTGAAAGGATACAGGCATGGTAACATTTATGAAGCCAAGCTTTCAACAAGTACTGATGGTTCTGCAATCTGTCTGTTAAGTAGAACATCAATTGAAGAAAGTTGGGATTGGCACAAGAAACTCCCTCATTTAAATTTTAACAATATAAATGAACTGGTCAAGAAAGATCTTGTGAGAGGACTGCCAAAATCAGTATTTGCTCCTGATGGCCTTTGTGATTCATGTCAGAAGGCAAAACAAAGAAAATCTTCATTCAAGAGCAAGACTGAATCATCAATTCTTGAGCCTTATCACCTACTATGTGTTGATCTATTTGGTCCAGTTAATGTCATGTCTATTACAAAGAAGAAATATGCTATTGTCATAGTGGATGAGTTCACCAGATACACATGGGTGTATTACTTGCACACAAAAAGTGAAACTGCATCTATCTTGATTGATCATGTCAAGTAACTGGATAAATTGGTCAAAGATTCTGTAAATATTATAAGAAGTGATAATGGCACTGAGTTCAAGAATTTGATCATGGAAGAGTTCTGCAAAGACCATGGAATAAAGCAGGAATTTTCTGCTCCTGGAACTCGACAGCAAAATGGAGTTGTTGAAAGAAAGAATAGAACTCTTATTGAAGCTGCATGAACTATGCTTGATGAAGCAAAGTTGCCAACCTACTTTTGGGCTGAAGCTGTGCAGACTACTTATTACTCAGAATGCAACACTTATCAATAAGCATGGAAAACCACCATATGAGATGGTCAAGAAAAAGAAGCCAAATCTGAAGTATTTTCTTGTATTTGGATGCAAGTGTTTTGTTCTTAAGGCTCATCCTGAACATCTATCCAAATTTGATCTAAAAGATGATGAAAGAATTTTTGTTGGATATCCACTTTCTACAAAAGCCTTAGGAGTCTATAATTTAAGAACAAGGGTTGTCATGGAATCTATCAATGTCTCTTTTGATGATAAGAAGATTACTGGACTTGAAGATTTCAATGATCATGATCAGCTGAGATTCGAAAATGAAGTTTTAAATTCTGATTCTGTAAATCTTGACAGTCTAAATCCTGATACTGCAAACTCTGATGAATTAAACTCCGATGTTATTGAAATTATGGTGACTACGCCTAAAGAAAATGCACCTTGCAGGGGGAGCATACTGAAGATCCAACCACATCTCAAGAAGCATCAGAATCTACAACATGCTCTTCAAGTTCTGATTCGTCAAGTTCTGATGGGCCAAGTTCTGATAATTCTGGAAACTCATGTTCTGATATTTCTGGAAACTCAAATTCTGAAGGATCCAACTCAGAAAGCATAATTTCAGGGGGAGCATCAGAAAAAGTTGATGGAGACAGCATGGATCATGGGGGAGCATCCAGTTCTAGAGAAAACCTTCTGCAAGAAAGTGGACTAAAGCACATACACCTGACTTAATTATTGGAAATCCTGATGCAGGTGTCAGAACTAAAACAACTACATCAAATGAATGTATCTATCATTCTTTTCTTTCTCAGACTGAACCAAAGAAAGTGAAAGAAGCTCTTCAAGATGCTAATTGGGTGCAAGCAATGCAGGAAGAGTTACATGAATTTGAAAGAAATAAAGTCTGGACCCTAGTGCCAAGACCAAAGAACAAGTCTGTTGTTGGTACAAAGTGGGTGTTCGGAAACAAAACTGACATTAATGGCATAATTACAAGGAAAAAAGCAAGGCTGGTTGCAAAAGAATACTCTCAACAGGAGGGAATTGATTATGATGAAACATTTGCACCCGTTGCTAGATTGGAAGCCATAAGGATATTTTTGGCTTATGCTGCTCACAAGAAGTTTAAAGTCTTTCAAATGGATGTGGAAAGTGCTTTTCTCAATGGAGAATACCAATTTCTTGCAGGCATATTGGTTTCTTGGTTTAGCAAGAAACAGAAGTCAATTTCCACATCAACTGCAAAAGCAGAAAACATTGCTGCAGGAAGTTATTGTGCACAGATTCTTTGGATGAAGAATCAGTTACTGGATTATGGGTTAGAATTTTCTAAAATCCCTATTTACTGTGATAATCAAAGTGCTAGTGCTATGACAGGTAATCTAGTTCAACACTCAATGACAAAGCACATCAGCATTAGGTACCACTTCATAAGGGAACATGTGGATGAAGGTACAATGGAATTGCATTTTGTTCCAACAGATCAACAACTAGCAGATATCTTCACAAAACCACTGTGTGAAGCTACTTTTACAAGATTGGTAAATGAACTTAGAATGGTTTCAGGTTCTTTCTCTAAATCTGCTTAGTTTATGTTCTGATACATCAGACTTTATGATCAGTATTTACAGAATTACTATCTTTGTGTATTCTGTGCTTAAATTGAAATTTGCTTAAGTGCTGATTATTGTCTGATGTGAATTTCTAAACTCCGATAGTGATATGAATATTTCTGTGACTATTCAATCCAATGAGGATAACTGTGCTAGATGCTGACCTAGTAGTCTTTAATATACTAAAGATCCCATATTTGAAGTAATTGTTTATGTGGAAATCTTTTAACACAGGCAAATTCTGATATTAAGCTTAGTTAAGTTTACTTTGTGTATCTTATTACTAAGTCAAAAACTAGAATAAATGCTTCTTATCTGTTAAGTTCTGATGTTAGTAAATCTGATGGATGTACTAAGTGCTGATAAGCCTCACTTATCAAAAGAAAAAGAAAAGAAATATCAGGTACTCCTTTGAGATCCAGAGTAAAAATGTGGAAGGGAAGACCCAAGTGCATTGCTGGTATTAAGTAATATGCATTAGAAAAGCAAAATAAAAAAATTCTTGGTGACTTTTCACACTCTATGATTACTGGAGAAATACTCTGATAACAGCATAAATTCTGATAAGCAGTCGTGACTCACTTACACTGAAAAGCCACTGTAAAATGGAATTTCAAAAGATGCATAAAATGAGCACAAAATAGTTGAGGTGGACTCATGCATGAACTCATTCTAAAGTAGACTTCAGAATAATGACAGATTTTGAGCAAAGTTCTTGGTTATACCTTATTTCTAAGATGTACTGAAGTGAATCAGACTTTACTCTTTGTCTGATATTTAGCTTAATGCACACACTTACACTCCATATGAATGATGAAAATTACAGTGGTGATAAATGTTATTTTAGATGAACAGTTTATGTATCAGATTGCATAAATTCTGAGGACAAGTTCTGATGGAAGTTCTGATGATTAAGTTCGGATGAAACCATATCAACATTTGTGTGAAGAATTACAGGAATACACATTCACTTTTCGAGTTAAGGAGCCATATTCTGATGACTTTTAAATCCTGATAATAATCAAGTTCTGATGCTGACGTGGCAGTATTTATTTACTTGGTTTATTTTTTGTCATTACTCAAACGATTATATTTTTACAGAATATTGGTTTATGTGAGATAAAACAGTCATAATCATTATTGGTTAGTGGTTAGCGTGTATGTCTTGAAAAACTGCATGCGCACAGTAATTATTATTATATCTCGTCCCCATTAACTCTGGCTTTAGATCTTTTACCGACTGTTATTATTACACACCAGTCTAGGGAGTCGAGGGGTCATTATTTTTACTTGTAATTGTTACACATTCCTCGCGTCCCTTAGTATTCCATTGCCTATTTAAATGACTGATCATTCATCAGTAAAACCACATCTGTTCATTTCTCTCAAATAATGGCACATTTTAGTTGGTATTACTGTTATGGCATAAATACTGTGACTATCTTTCGAAATGGAATTCCGACTTCATATTCTATCCACAACATTCCATTCGTCATCTGGATTCAACTTCCAGAGAAAATTAAAAATGATTTGTTGTCTTTCCTAAGAGAAAATCATTCATCTTGTTGTTCTCTTTGTTGAAAGTAGGAAGAAGAATTAATTGTCATCCATCTGTTTCTCTTCACCGTCAGCAGCAGAAGATGTAGTCGTTAGGTATTCTTAGACTAGGATTAGGGTTGTTGATGTTAAGAATCGTAGAATAGGACTATCTTGTAATTGCATGTAATTGATAAATTTCATGAAATGTACTCATCTGATATATCAATGAAATTTTCTTAAATTATAAGATTTGTTCTTTGTTTCTCAAATTATGTGACTGTGCATGTTTAATTGTAATTTATTAATCCTTACTTCATCGATTTTTAATTCTATTTTGTGATGAATGTTTTGATTAAATTTTGTTGATTTGAGGAAACAACTAAAGAACAGGTTCCCATATCAGAACCTGTTGTTGTAGAAGCTGAGAAGGTTTCTTCTCAGAAAGATAATGTAACTAGGAGTTCTAGGCCCCTCACAAGGCTTAGAAAGTTAAATTCTGATGAAAAAGCTCCTACAGTGTCTCCACCTTTGAAAAAGTTAAAGAAACAGAGAGCTCACAGGGACATAGTTGAGTCAGATTCAGAGGATGTAGTGGAAGAAGCTAAGGAAGGGGATCAGGAATCTCTGATCTCAATAGAACCAATTGTTATTGAATTACTTCCTTCTGCACAACAAGAAACTGCTCAAGACAGAATTCCTACACCCCATATGTCACCTATAGTTGATCCAGTACATACTGAAGAACCAGGTACAAGTGCTGAAATTGATATTCATAACCTGATTGTGCATGAGGTTTTGTACTTGGAAGCTCCATCAATTCAACTTACTCCACCAACAACATCAATTTTGGATGTTGATCAGAACCTGGCTGCAGATCAGAATTTAGAGGAAGATGTTGAAGCCTCCATAGCCTCACATACTGCTATTTTATCTGAGGATGCTGATATTGCATGATCTACAAGTTCTGATGCTGTCAATGAAGAAACTACTGATGAAGCTGCTGCTAATTTAGATGCTGATGCAGCTGGTCCATCAGGACATGCACCTCAACAAATAGTTAATAAAGCTGATTTAGTCAAGAAGTTTGTTACAGGGGAAGCACCAGTACCTTGGAGTGAAACTCCTAGAGGAAAGGAGTGGACTAAGGAATGGAACATAGTTAGTTTTTTTCCTTCTGAAAATATTCTTGTTGAGCATCTGGCGAAAGCTGATGAAATGTTGTTAAATGATGATTTTAAGGCACAGCTGAGAGTTATTGCTTTGAGTACTAGGCACCTTCAAGGTCAACACTCAACAACTCATGCCAAGGTGAATAAAATTCAAGAAACCTTGATCCAACAAGATATGAATGTGAAACTTGAAAAGAATAGATTTTTCAAGCCAGCATTTGACAGAATTGCCTACATTGAGAAACCTCAGGAGAAGCAACAAACTCAAATTGAAGAAATTCTGAAGAATCAAGCTTCTCACCAAAATCAACTCAATGAGATCCAATCCTCAGTAAAATTGCTTGTCTCTCTTCTTTTACCTGCTGATGCCAAAAAGGGGGAGAAAGTGATTAAGTCCAAAGGATGATGACACTGAAAGGAAAGGATGATGGAAATGATGACCAGGGAAACTCTAACAAGGGTAGAGGTCAAGGTCAAGGCAAAGGACTTTCATCGAGTAAAGCTAGAATTACAAGTCAAGGAACAAGTTCTGATACTGGGAGAAGAATAAGTTCTGATACTGGTAAAAGGATAAGTTCTGGTGAACATGTGGAACTTGGTGAAGAAATTTCAAGGGAGTTATTTCTTAAAGAAAATCCAGGAATGGACTTTGAGAGTCTAAAGGAAGAAGAAGCTAGACTCAAAGCAGAAGGTGTCAAGACGAAATCTAAAGCTTCTGTTGTTGAAAAGAAATTTCCAAAACCTAAGGGTATTGTGATAAAGGAAAGAACAAATTCTGAGGCAACCAAAGCCAAATCACAAATGGAAATTGATCCAAGGTCCAAGGGCAAAGAAAAAGTTGATGAACCTGTAAAGGTTTATATGCTAGTCATGGATGAAGAAATAACTGATGATGAAGAAGATGCTAATCTTATTTTGATGCATAATAAGATTTTTCAAACAACCTCTGACATGGCTCATGTTGTTTAGAGTCAAGATATAGTAAGTTCTGATATGACAGTGAAGCAAGCAACCTCAGAAATAGCTCAAGTTGGCTTGATACCAGAAGATAAGGAAAAGGAAACCTCTGACATTGCTCATGTTAAACTTTCAAAGATACTCCTACCAGGATTCACCAAAGCTAAACAGGATCAACCTTTGAAGATTGCAACAAGTGGTTTTGAAGCAAGAGTTGTTACAAGAAAGGAAGCAAGAGATAAATCTGGATTGGGTAGTTATGATGAAAGAAGAGTACACAACACTACCAATGATCCAACTTCCTTAAGTGAACCAGGTGTTGGAGTAACTCCTGAAAGATTGAATCGACTTGAATCTATACAAATGGTTTACCATACCTTTTTGAAAGAACATATCTTATTATATTTTATGACAAATGGAAGGGTATACCTGATTTGGCAGAATGCTATACCATTGAAGTATTTTGAAGAACTAGAACATGTTTTATTCCTACTTCAAGTGAAAGACAGATTAACCAGATAGTGTTGCAGGTTATTTAAAGTCTCAAATTCAAAGACAGAAGAAGCTTTATTCTATAAAGACTGACAGCACATACTGTCCCAAGTACAGAGATCATAAAGGTGATATTGTCGAAATGAAACCTAACTCTGCTAAGATTATAACTACTTTTCTGGGTTATAAGGCTGTGGAATTCAATCTAGAGTCTGACAAGGCATATCTGATTAGACTAGATCAGGAGATAAGAAAAGCTAAGATAAATGATCTTAGAGCAGTTATTTTTCAAACTGGAGAAGATACAGTTGAATTGATAAATGCTAAAAGGAGGATGGTCAATGAACTTGCATATGCTGAGAGATGTTTATTGAAGAACTATCTCAGAACAACTCCTCATATCAAAGAGATCAGAAATTGAAGCCAAGTCAAAGATCTACAACTTCTTAAATTCTGAAGTATATACAGACTAAAGTTGTTATCAGAAGTTAAAGATGGTAAAGCTGAAAGGACTGTAAGTTATAGTTATCTAGTCAAATTCTCATGCATTTGTACTTAATGTTTTTGACATCATCAAATATCTGTTGAACTTGTATATTATGCTAATTTACAAGTTGGGGGAGATTGTTAGATATATTTGATAATGTCATGTGTAATATGATTTGTGTTTAGTTTTCAGATCTTACCTAACAGGACAAATCAGTAAATCAGCACTTATACTGAAGACAGAACTTAAGATATCAGAACTTAAGTTATTAGAAGATATTTATCAGGAGATAATATCAGGACTTAAGATGACTTTTAGATAAGGCAGGTGGCTGATTGAAAGGAAAGAAGATCGAGACTAAGACAGAAAGAAATATGCATGAAGAAAGAAATATGCATGAAGAAAGAATTCTATGAAGAATAGAATACTTGGAAGAAAAGATAACTAGTTGATATATTTTAGGAAGCAGAATTATATTCCATATCAATTAGAATTTACCTTGTAACTGTGTAGTATATAAACACAGGCATAGGGTTTACACTATATGTGTTATCATTATCAAAGTTATTATTCTTTGTAACCCTAGCAGCTCTCGTGTTAATTTTTTCATCACTGAGAGAGGACAGTTCCATATTGTAACAGAGTTTATTGTGTTGAATAAAATCTTTTCTCTGTAACTTGAGTTCTTATATTCGATTTGATTGTAGTAAACACTGTATTCAACCCCCTTCTAAGTATATGTGACCTAACATTGGGGTTATTACAGTTTCCCCTCCTTAAAAGGATTCCGTCCCGGAATCAGATAGAAAACAGTTGGGGATACTTTTCTAGCATTGCACTTTCTAACTCCCAAGTCAATTTTCCCACATGGTGGTTCTACCACCAAACTCTAACTAGTTTGATAATCATGTTCCTACGCACTTGTTCCTTTTAGATTCATAACCCTCACTGGTTGCTCCACATAGGTTAAGTCTGGTCGCATGCTTATGTGTTCATATTCCCCTATGTGTCTCACCTCTGGATCATACTTCCTTAACATTGATACTTGGAACTTATTTCGAACTTGTTGCAGGTTCAGGGGTAGGGCTAGTTCAATTGATAACTTCCCAATACATCGCAATATATCCAAGGGTCCAACAAATCATGGACTTAGCTTTCCTTTCTTTCTGAACCTCATCAATCCTTTCCAAGGCTTTCCAAGGCGATACCTTTAACAGCACTAGGTCCCCTACTTCATACTCTTTGTCATTTTATTGTCAAATCAGAATACTTCTTATGTCCATTTTGGGCTACTACCAGCCGTCCTCTGATTAGATCTATTATATCCTTGATCCTTTGGACCACTGCTGGTCCGAGCACCTTGCGCTCTGCAACTTCATCCTAACATAAGGGAGATCGACATTGTCTTCCCTCAAGGATCTCAGAAGGCGATATCTCGATACTGACATACGATCTATTATCGTACGAAAACTCAATCCGCGGTAAGTGATCGTTCCAAATTGTTTTAAGTCTATTGCACAAACTTCTCATCATAGCTTTTAGCATTATAGCTTTTGCTTCTCAATACCCACTATTTTCCAGTTCGTAATCGTTACTATCTTCCGTACAGAATACTATTCTAGATATACCTTTACTCGCTAGAGTTTTATAACCTTTTAATAAATGTGTCAACCTTAGTATCACGAATGCCTTTCCATTCCGAATACCACCATACTTTTACTACTCCTTTTTCAGCTGCTTCTATTTTCCAAAGTTCGATCAATCATATAGAAGTAAAGGAATTTATTGAGAGATCACTATGATCATGAACACTTGTTCTATTGCATAGTTAGTATAGAAGTTGGTCGGCCTTTAGTACTTGACAAGCAATTAAACAATAGATGGTATCCTACTAGTTCTTCTCAGCTTACACGAAATGAAAAGTAGAGAAAAGAACGAATTTAAGAGCAAAAAAAAAATACTGCCAAAAAATATCTGGCTTGGAATCTACCTCTGAACTATAGAGGTTTATTAAAGGAGAACAAAAAATATATATGTATATATCTCATCATCAAGTATTAAAGCATCGCAATCCACATTCCTGAATATTTACTATTTCGTCCATCATCCTATGGACCCATGCTCTTGCTCAAGCTCATAAACACTCACCTTTGAAACTCCCTCGACATCGAAACTCGAATAAGGGATTTTATTCTAGACATCATTGTTACTAGATTTCTATGCTTGCACTGCAACCTTCCTCGTATAGTAATACGACTCTCTATTCATAAGAAGGAATAAATATATAATATGTAAATAATCCACTAGTTAGTTTATCAATGATAACTTATACATCAACACGACCCCATTAGTGGTACTGAATCTCAATATTCATTCCAATACAACTCTCACGGTTGTAATCGGCTCATTACTCGCAGAATCAATGTTGCATTACTATGGTCCACCACTGATCTACTGTAGTCATTCATTTTCTATGAAATCTTAATAGCTAACCATACGGAGTCCATACATGTCGTATCGAATTCTTCTAAGGAGGCAACATAATCACCATTCCATGATTCATGAAGAACACTCCTGAACTTGGCGTACATATGACATGAAGCAGATAAAATTGCAGAAGAGTTTCAATAAAAGCAACGATAACAGGTTAATACCATTCTTAATCATATATCTTTATTGGGAGACATGCATCTCAAAGGTTCATTTAGTCATTTCGTAACATGGTCCTCGCTTATCTCAAGATAGGACCTTCTAAGATAGATAGCCCGCTCATGGCGATTAAACGAATTAAATCTTTAACAAACTACAATTACGGTTGGGTATTGCACAGTCATCAGAAGGAATGTCAATCTTCCAAACCATAATACAACCTTCACGGCTTTAAATATCATCACTGTATTCCTCTGGCATGAGCGCCTATAATTGTCCTCTTACACTTAAAGTGTCAGCCACCTCTTTGGCCTTTCCAGATAGTAAAATTTCCTTACAATCAATGTCATTTTAATTACCCCCAACTAAATTTTCTACCTCATTTCAATCACTGCTTATGTGAAAATGCTTTTCTTAAGTCCTGGTGAGAAAAAAAATCACCATTTTTCCATAAGTCATTGCCTTAGTCTTTAGATGTGAACATTGTCACGACTGACTCTCGATCATACTTAGGACGTCTCTTATCTTGGGTCCTTCTTGTTTTCACCAATATCGACCCTCATTGGGTCGATCTATACTTTCTTATGGTTCAACACGTGCCCCACCAGGCATTATTATAATTTCATCATATTTCCTTTATCAAAAATTCTATTATTGAGAACTTTGAATACTACCTTTATCCTTGTAAAATCTCTAAGGTTATCCTTAAATCCTTCATCATGTACACCCTAGGCACAGGGCATATCAAGATACCATTAACTAATACCAGAATCATTGTCTATATACTTCTGAAAAATTTCTCCACTGATCCTTAAAGGTTGTTGTTACCTTAGTCCTTCCAATTTGTACTGTTAAAACTCATATTATCCCTATTAAGGGTGAAATGCCAACCCTTATATATTCCCCTAGGGTTCATCTCAATTTATCGGGGTTTTATCCTTAATTCCACCTTTAAAAGATACTTACACTCTTCCATGGATAAATCAAGTCATATATCCTTGATAGATTATCTTATTCAATCATTCTCACCTCGATAGTCTATGCCTAATTTCACAATAATATCCTTATCCAAAATGAGGTCAATCCATATGGCCACCAAAAGATAACAATGGTTATCCATTTTTCTTGCCAGATTTAGTAATGATAACATGAATGTTCTAGAAGATATTGGTAGTGTTCAACATGAACTTTTTAGTTCTAACTACTCATTTACCTCTTTATTTATCTCAACAGTCATCTCAGTGTTGGGATATATTTTATACCTGGCGTCCCCCTTTTTGGGTATCAATTCACATGCGTTACTTACACTTCACATTCTTGAAGGTCACTTCCTTTATCGAATTTCCTAATTTCTTACTTTCTTGTCTCATCAGTCTATCCGCGTCTCATTATTTATCCTTCGAACTATCTCAAGGTTCCTCGAATCCTCCCAACTTAAAGGGGATAAAATATATGTATCTCTTATGCCTTCAACCGTCAACTTTAACTCATGGTGAATCACCCTCATCCTGACGATCATATACTTTTTTATTTCTAGTACTATGAGTCTTTAGGGTTTGCTCATACCCAACTCCCTTATCATTCCTCAAACTCTATAGCCTTTATATTCCTTTCCACTTCAGTTTCTTTTTATTTTCCTTTCTCTTACAATCATTTCATGAACCCACTAATCATTGACTTCAAACATCACGTCGTTCTGGGATTCTTGTCCTCAAAACGAATCTTGATAACTTTTACAACTTAGATTCATAATTCATCATACTCGACCGCCTTTGTTCTGGCTCTAAAGCTTTTACACTACCTCCATAACCTTGGGAAGTACTTTCCTGAAAATAATTGACTAAACTTTAATCAGTTTATTATAACCTCTGGCTCCGTGCCTTTCTTGGCCTTCCACCAGCGGGTGGCCTCTCTCTTAGGAGGGTAAGTGAAAAAACAGTCTTTTGTGATTCGTCAATCATTTAGAATCTCAAATGATTCCTATATTTCCTTTAACCAGGCTCTTGCCTTGACTGGGTCAACTTGTTCCCTGGAACTCTGAGAGCTTAGCGACTTAAAGGTCCTGAAAGAATTTCTCACCACATTGTTTCCTCAGGGTGGTGGTTGGGGATAATAGTCTTAGTTCTATTTAGACGGGTCCATGAATTGTCGTACAGGAGTACCGTCTCGGGTCTCCTTTCCTTACTCGACTTCTGTTTCCTTAGTATGAACGTTCCCTCCTCCTCCTCCCCATAATCGGGGTCATCCTACATGTTTTAAATCCTCATTTTCCACTTCATTATGTTATGGGTTCCTTCTATCTTGATGGTGACCTCCCTGACTATCACATTCAAGGTTTTTTCTAAATCTTATTCCTCAAACTAGGGCTTTCATCTAAGATCTCATCTTTAAGCTCTTGAACGTTTGGAACCCAAATTCTGTAAGAATACCTCATTATTCCCTTATCATCTTTCTCGGTATTAATCTCCTCTCCAGTCATTGGCTCTCTGCCTTCATTCATCAATTTTTCTTGGCACAATATGATATTTTTCAATAATTCGGCCTGCATTATAATCTCAAACAACTTTTCGGTACCGGCTCCGGTTACCTTCCCTTCTATTTCCATTTTCTCGGAATCTCTTACCAATTCTTCCGAAGACATTATCATCTTGAGTCTCTCATTTCTACTAAGGGCGTCAGCCACCATATTGGCTTTTCTTGGATGATAAAGAATCTCATAATCGTAATCCTTGATTAGATCTAACCACCTCCTCTGGTGCATGTTGAGCTTTTTCTGTGTGGAAATATACTTGAGCTCTTATGGTTTGTGTAAATCTCGCACTTCTCTCCATACAAGTAGTGCCTCCAATATTTTCTTCAGTTCTTGAAAGCTGTTCTCGCATTTCTCTGTCCATTCAAATTTCACAGTCTTACGAGTAAGCCGCGTGAAAGGGTCTGCTATCTTTGCCAACTTAAACAAACCTATGGCAGTAACCGGCCAATTCTACCCCTGGTAGTCACCCTAACTACGGTCATTAATTCCTTAGCGATCATCTTTTCAGTCTCGTCAGGATCCTCCATGGAATCCTCCTCAACAACCTTCCCTTCTGGGAAAACATCCTTAACCGCTACATCCTTAATATGAACATCATTCCGTCTCTCGTTAGGGTGCTTCATTGGATCCACAATCTGATCTCCAGCATGTAGTAAAACATCATCGTGTTATTGCTCTTGAACTTTAGGGTTCGGTGCCCCGCTATCTTATACGATAACGATCTACGCATCTATTACGATATTTATAAGGGTTCCCATAAGGGTTTTAACTGTCAGTACGACGTTACGTAGTCTGACTATGAACTTGGAAAGAGTTCTTATTATCTTTGTGAACTTATTATTTTAATGTCGCATCATCTCTGAGGTTTATAACGCTTGGATCTGATACCATTTCTGTAACACCCCCAAATCCGGGGTCGGGGATCCGGGTCGTCACGAGTTCCATTTCCCTTAATAACACTCAATCTTAATAAACAACCAACTACTGCGTACTGTGACCCCACAATATACACACACACCACAAGTTATAGTCTCAGAGATGAATACCAAAAATAACACAAGTCATTTTATTCCACAATTATAAACCATTACACCTTAAAAGGGTTTCTGAATAAATTTACATTTTCCTTGCCATTATTACAGTTCATAAATATACATTAGTATGGTACATCAACAGTTGAAAACCTGGCCTATTGGTAGTTCCTACCTCATCTACAGCGTCATCAATGCCTACAGGATACTGCGGAATGTTTCCTATCCGCTTGCGAATTGGGAGCTTAGTCCTATTCATTTTGTGTATCTGTTGTTGTGTGATGAAAGAAGAAAGCAAGGGTGAGCAACAAGCCCACTGAAATAATATGTATAATAATTTACAATATATGAGTATTCTCATAGTACTCATGAAAGTCTTGGTCAAGCAAAAATGAACCAAGTTTGATATCTTAACGCGACCAAGTTGCAAAATATTCAGTATATATGTATATATACTTTTCAAAATCTTGGAAGTCCTCTTCCATGCATAATATACACAGAGTTCCAGTTTATAACTGTATAAAAATATCTTTGCAAGGTGATCTCATATATCTAACCTTGTCTCAACATTTTTCTGAAAATCTCTGTCATGCATAAGATAATCATTAACCAGATATAAGTTGAAAAGATGAAGTTATAAGATAATCCAATATACTTATATCTTTTCCGAATACTACTTGAACTACCACCGTTCAAGGTATAATCAGTTTCGAAAGTTCATCACATAGATGAGACAACAAGATAAGACGGGAATGTATTCAATCTTGGAAATATCATTTGAAAGAATGAAGTTACGAGATACTTCATTAGTCCCGATATATATACACACCTATATATATACATTTCATACACTCTTCTGCTATGGAAGTATAAGCAGAGGTGTCATTCCCAAGAATTTTGGAAATAAGAAACTTTGGCATAAACCTGATATCTTGCTGATCAGGCAAAGATACCAATAAGTAACCTTTTCTACTAGTAGATGGATGAATTCCCCACTGGTCATCACCCTGGCCGCATTAGGACCTATGTTGGACTGCCACTCAGCCACTTACGCATTGATGGACTCCCACTGAGCCACTTACACTTTCATGGACGCCCACTGAGCCCATGTTGCTTATGCCAACTCAAATAGATGGACTTACTTCCCGAATGTTGGGCAAGTAATGAAAATGTTTTCTCAAAACAGCCACCTCGTTGCGAATATAAAATACACCAAAGAGCCGGATCCCTCAGGTTTTGAGCGAGTATTTGAATCCCCTTCGAAAGGAAGATCTTAAATCTAAAAATGAGTTTTGGGATCCGCTCTAACTTTTAAAATTATTTTGAAGACTCGAAAATATTTTAAAGAATGTTTAGAGTAATGATGATATAATAAAATAAGTCATTCCCGATATGTTAGAAAATATCTGAATATTATTATTTAAATAATAGTCCCATAAGGATAATCTTTATAAAAATAATTGAAGTAGAAGTTTTAAAACTCATACTTGAAATGAATAATAAATAACGAAAGATATACTTATACGAAAGTGCGATCTTTATTTAAATAATCAAAAATAAGTTTGATTATTATTAAAAACCATCGAATATACCTTATTCGATTAATAGTTATAGAAAACTATATATATAAATAAATAAATATATATATATATTATACTCGGGATCAACGACTCCAGGTTTAGAAAAATGTTCACCTTCGGGTCCCCTATACTAAGGGTATACGCAACTATTGCTTATCTCTAGCGTAGGTATTATGCAGTTTATAAGCATTTAAATTGATAATAGAATATCAAGATTACGAAACAGGCATGCATAAATATATATATATATATATATTTATATATATATTTATATATATCATATCAACATGCTCCAATATATCGCAAGATTTGCTAATAATAATTATGCTCTTATCACAAGATAATGCATATACATATTTACATCACAACAACAGTATAACGGGTAGAAAACTTGCATGAGTGTTCCGGGGTAGACTTAAGCTTAGAGTGGGTCCGGTAACCTATGAACAACAACATAAGCCGGATTTAGACCACGGTTGCTTAAGAAACTAGTCAAAACTCACCCATACCCTAATGGTCGATTATACGCTTGACGATTTGTGTTAATCGCTCGCGTACCCTCGGCTCCACCAATTTTAATAAATTAACCGATACGAATTTTAAGGCGACTCTTTCGCGAATACTCTATCAACTGCCTATCCCACCTTACATAATTGTTTCGTACTCCAATTAGTTATTTAAGGACCTTAACCAAGGTTTCAAATTTAAGCGAGGGGTAATGGTATGTTCGCGAAATGCCGTTACTTAAAATGGCCGTTTCTCCTAAACTGTACATCGGAACCAAGCGAACCACATATCAAAACGAAGCTTACGACATGCTCTACCTAAACATGGCAAATTTACAGATTGGTTATTGAGCTTTCTGTCCTGAACACTAAGAACAAGCAGTTGAATAAAAACGGGCATTACGACGGCTATGTTTACGCGATTAGTTACCACCAATAAACCAAACTTTATCCAAAACTTACTACATCAGTCCATATCCTCAAGATTTTCCAATTTATTCAACCACAAACATGAACTACTAACTATACTTAAGTTTCATTAACTATAAACAAGATTCAATCATCCAAATCACTACAAACCCAACCAAACTTGAAACACACAAGCATCATGCTTCTCATATACTATAACAATCAAAACCACTCCTAAACATTCAAAGTAAAGCTTAGGGTATGAGGTTTTACCTTCTTTGGTGAGTAGAAGTAACTAAGAAGCTTGAAATAGCCCTTGAAAGTCCTTACCAAAGCTTAATCTAACCAAAAACACAAGATCAAAGAATTTAAAATTCTTGAAAACACTATTCACTCTCTTCTTCAATGATTTATTGAAAGAGATTGTCAAGGAATTTGGAGCTTAAACTCCTAGGGTAGCCATAACTAATCATAAGGGACCTTGGATAATTACCTTGCAATTTAACAAAGCTTGGATCTTGATTTTTGGAATTTTTCCTCTTGAAAAAGGAAAAAGGCCGAGAGCTTGTTCTTGAGAGAGCAAGTCAACTTCTCTTCTTTTTATTTTATGAATTATGTTTGGTTGCTTCTTCTTTTTGTCTTGGCAATTGATTAAATTTTTACCATGGTAAATTTTGCATGGCCAAGAATCAACCAACAACACCCTTCTTCTTGTCATGCTTATGTCACCATGCTTGTATCATCTAGTTAACACATGTCATCTCCTTGTTGGTGTGATGACATCATCATCCACTAACCTCTTTGATTAACCCTTAATTACTTGGCTAATGACCGCTTATCTGTTATACGGTTCGCTTAACTTTCGTTCTCGTTCGTCGTTTGAGGGATCATATCCGATATCTTATTACTTGGGTTCCCCTAACCTTTCTCAATATTTTATATTCCTTTTATGATCCTCTCTTATAATCCTTGAATTTAAATCCTTTTAATCATGTTACCTTATACTCAATTCTTTCGGTATCTGGTGGATTTTCGAGAAAAAAACAAAGTGTCCGGATTCGAATTCTAACGACCTTTACATGCACTCATTTACTTTATGGAATACTAATACGATCTTAGAATTTCCATAACAGTACTCCTATATAGCGTGGTCTGATAATTTCCCTTAATCAGCATAGTTAGCAAAAGTTACTATTCATCAGGGTTTCAAAAATTTCCAAAAATTGGGGTTATTACATTTGTGAACTAGATTTTTTATGTGTGCTGTTAAAATGAATGGTTTTGGAAATGAGATAGATACAAGTGTTTTGAAAACTGGATAAAACAAAAACTGGATAAAACGATCAGATATGGGATACATTGGGGCCAGAGTAGGCCTATTGAGGTGGCGTAAGAGGCTAATTCAGTTGCGCGCAAATTCATAACCGATTAGTCCAGTAGGTCAGAGATCTAGCTAGTCTATGAGTTCCGGAACAGGTTTATGGGACGGCAGATGGAGCAGTCTGGTGTTGATAGTTTGATCAGCTGTCTTCACATATCCACTATGTATCTGATTTGGCTTTATGGTTCTCGTAATGGAAAAGTGATTTATACAGTGGATTTGGAAATGAAAATAGCGTGCTAAAATTGGATTCTGGTATTTATACACAGCACACTACTGATGTTATTGTTTTACATAACATGCTAGTTTTGAATATCCAGTTTATACCTGTTATACATGTTTCTAACAAGTTATGAATTATGTTCCTATAACTGCTTTACTTTAAATCGTTTTACTTGTTATTCATATAGTGGTATTGCTGAGCAATTGATTGCTCACCCTTGCAGAATGTTTTATATATGTATTGCAGATGCCTAGGAGATTCTTTCGTGGTAGTCAGGGCAGAGTTCCAGTTCCTTCCGTGCCAGGCTCCTCTGAGGTAGTTGTGTTGGACCAAAGATGGTCTATTTAGGTTCTGTATTAAGTTAGTCGCGTCATGATGGTTTGTTACAAGCCAGTTTTGTAATAGTTGTAACCTAAATCATACTTAAACCTGGAAAAGGTCTTGGTAAAGGGGTCGTGGTTATGTATTATTAATGATTTGGATTATATTATGTTTATTATTAATGTTGTTGGTGACGTCAACTCCTGACCCCGGGGTTGAGGCCGTCACAGTTGGTATCAGAGCTACAGGTTTGAGCCCTTGATTTAGGTTAGGAGTAGAGTCAAAAGAGTATAGGAAGGTTTATATATGTGAGTCAACAACTCAATCAGAGGAGCAAGTCTATGAGTTCAGTCAAGGGTTTCGGAGGCGTAACCCTGACGTCTATTGAGGATTGGTTGGAACTGCCCTAGCTAGAGTACGTCTCCTTCGTATATGTAGTATTGGTAAGCTCCGATAGAGATTTCTAGTTCTCCCTTTTTGAGAAAATGAGTCTAATAGTGAAAGTTCAGTTTTGATCGGACCATTGATGTATCAGTTGAAGAGACACCAACGTTATTCCTGAATATCGCATTTTCTATGTTAAGGAATGTTGATGGACCAAGTGTGCGACATCGGTGAGTTTAGATGGAACGATAGTAGTCCGTGGCTGCCATGACAGCCAAGTCTCATAGTGAATGTGAACCAGTACTTTGGTTTATATCTTGAACCCTTATACTACTTTCTTGAGACATATTTTGTTTCCAGATTAATTGTTTCCTATCCCATAAGTTGCTTACTTTTCTTGTGAGGAAGTTATGAACTCGAAGTAAGCAACTTAGGATTCTGTTGATTCCATTATAAATCAGATTTTCTCGCTCCCTATTTGTGAATTCTTTATCTAAACATTGTTTCTTTCCTCGGTGACTCTTTCGGATGATTGGGGCGAACAATGCATATGAGTTGACCATTTGTCTGTGTGACAAAAGGGTCTGGTGGGACGCCACCGAATTATGTATTGTGAACTATGCGGTACTAAAACTGGCCATCATATGTACTTGTATGGTTGCTCTCAGTCATATCTATATCTTTTTCCCTTGTCCTCCCTGTATCATTAATTCTTTGACTTTGAAATTCTATTTGATACTCCCTGTTAGTGAATTTGTTAGTGACTTTTGTAGTTAGACAGCCTTGGTTGTGGGAATAAATGAAAGTTGACTGTTGGGAGGAATGAAAGTCTTATATCAAGTTTTTATTTAAAAATAATGGTAGCAGCAAGGGTTCAGGATCTGATGAGAGATTTATAGCCTCGGGAAAAGCGATTCAGTGGTTGGTGGATCACTTGTAAGTGATAAGAAATCATCCTTAGAGGGATGGTTGGTTGAAATTTGGACTGCGGTCCTTAGTAGAATCAGTGTTCCTTAAGCTTGACTTGATTTACCGGTTTGCTCTATATAGTGTGTGGCTGATATAGCCAGCCAACTTTTGTTGTATATCATATTAGTGTTGATGTGGTAATTGAGTAGTGAGGGGAAGTTAGTCAGTTGTTGTTGTATTAAGGAGCCATGCTACGGAGATTAGTTTCTTTATAATTCAGTTTTCCTGTATTGTTGTTGATTCTGCTACTGTCATCGTTGCTATTGTTGCTAGTGCTGTTAATCTAGATCTCTATTATAAATGGACCCTGATCTTAAGGATATGGGTATTTTGATTAGGTAGCATTTTCCTAATACAGGAAGATGCCACCCAAGAAAGCTACCCAGTCTAAAGAAATAGTAGTAGTGTTGTTGTGGGTCTAGTTATAGATGAGATTCTGGATTTGTTGCGCCAGCAGCAACAACAGCAACAGCAGCTAATCCAATAGGTTCAGCAGCATCAACTACTGTTGCAGCAACAACAGCAAGGAGTAAACCAAAGTATTAGTTTCAAAAATTTTCCAGAGTATTAAACCTCCTGGGTTTAAAGGTGAATCTAATCCAGTGGTTGTTGGAGCATGGGTAAAAGAGATGGAGAAAGCTTTCAATCTTGTCCAAGTAAGCGATGATTTTAAGACTGATTATGCAAGCTATTTCTTGGAAAAATGAAGTGAATTACTGGTGGGAGTCAACCCGAGTGTTAGAAGGAGAAGGCCATGTTCCATGGGCTAGATTTACCGAGTTGTTTTTGGAAAAGTATTTCCCTCACTGTGTGCGGAGTCAAATGGAGATTGAGTTTCTAGAATTGAAGCAAGGCGATAGAAGTGTAGCTGAGTATGAGGCTAAGTTCACAGAGTTGGCTAGGTTGTACCAGATTATGTATGCTCTGAAGCTCAGAAGGCAAGGAGGTTTCAACAAGGATTGAAGCCTGAAATCCGTAGTGGAGTTGTGGCATTGCAACTCAAGACGTATCCTGCCGTAGTTCAGGCCGCCTTAGTAATTGCAATTATTCAGAAGTTAGTTGTTAGAAAAAAAAAGATAAGAAGAGAAAAATAAATGATGTGGAAGGAGCATCCGGTCAAGAAGGATCCAGCCAGAAGTCTCAGAAAAAGGTTGAAAGGAAAGAGAATAAAGAATTTAGAGGGCAAAGTTTTTCTTTAAACAGGATTAGTAACACCTCGGTCAGTTTTAATCAAGCCAAATTGGTTAAGTCACCTATAACGGAGTGTAAGCAATGGGGTAAGCGGCACGGTGGAGTGTGTAAAGCAAATACTGAATGTTTCAGGTGTGAACAGAAAGGACACTATGCATCGGAGTGTAAAGTGGAAAATCCAGGAGTCACATGTTATAATTGTGGCAAGGTGGGGCATATTTCTAAGAACTGTAAAAGTGTTTCTCAAGATAGCATGGGAGGTAGTGCACCAAAAGGTTTGACATCCAGTACACCCAAGGCTAAGACTTATAATATAATTAAAAGATCAACTGCTCAAGACCCTGATAAGAAACCAGGGAAATGATTGATTACCAGAAGAAGTAAGTAGTAATATTTATGAAAGCTAATATTAGGATGAGTATCCGAGGGCATAAGCAAGAGTGTAAGGCATAACTAGCGCACGCCGTGGATATCAAGAAGGAAGCACCTAAGTTGGAAGAGGTGCAGATAGCAAGTGAAGCCCTAAAGGATTTTACCGGATGACTTACCAGGATTACCTCGAAGTATGAGATAGAATCTCTTATTGGTTACTGTATAGAGTCGGGCTGGTGTCAAAAGCCCCAAATCATATGGCCCAGTAGGAATCAAGTAATTAGTTAAGGAAACTTCAGGATTGTGGGATAAAAGAATAATGAGACAAGGTATATTCCGTGTTGTGAACTGATGTGGTTTATAGAAAAAGAAGAATAAATGTATGAAGTTATGTGCTGATTATCAGAAGTTGGAAAAGTTGACGAATTGGAATTAGTAACCCTTGCATAGAATTGATTATTTATATAACTCAATGAAGGGAACATGTTGGTTCTTAAAGGTTGACCCAGAGCAGACTATCGTCAGTTGAAGGTTGAGTCTGAGGTCATACTAAAGACTCTGTTTAGAAAAGATATAAACATTACAAGTTTTTGGTGATGTTAATTGGATTGACAAATGCACCAGTCGCCTATAAGGATTAAATGGACGTAGTGTATACGAGTGCTCGGGTAAGTTGTAATTGTATTTATTGATAACATCCTCGTCCTTTCAGGACTAGGGAAGATCAAAGTGAACACCTGAAGATTTCACTACAAAAAGGTTGGAAAGGTAGCAATGGTATGCTGAGTTCCAACGTATGAATTCTAGATTGAAAGTGATGAAGGATTATGATTGTTCTCTTAATTACATCCAGGAAAATCCAATATAATTACAGATACCTCGAGTAGAAAAGAAAGATGGAATATCATTAAGATTATTGAAGAGTTAGCAGAAGAATGGGAGAAGTTAGAAATTGAAATTCAAGTACCTGGAGGTAATAAGGAGTAATTGCATGAGATCACTTTTCAGTCAGAATGAGTGGAAGGAATCAAGAAGTGTTAAGAAGAAACTATGAATCAAGAATTGGATAATTTAAATGGAAAGGAAAGTTGCACCCAAAAGGACAGTAGAGGTATGTTTGGATTTTTCCGCTAGAGCACTAATTTCAATGTGGCTAAGCTGAAGAGTAAAATATAAAGAGAATCCCACAATTCTAGGATTCTATTCACATGGAAGCACTCGGGCGTATCAAGACATGACAGAGAACTTGTGGGTAATTGTTGATAAGTTGACGAAGTCCGCATGTCTCCTTCCAATTAATGAACGATACCCTTAGATAAGCTAGCGAAGTTGTATTTGAATGAAATAGTGACACATCATGGAGTCCCTGTTTTAATTATGACTGATTGAGACTCGAGGTTTAACTTGAGGTTTTGGACAAAGTTCCAGGGATGCTTAGGGATTGAGTGAAAAATGAGTACCGCCTATCATCCTTAGATGAAGGGTCAAAGTGAGAAGACAATTCCGATAATATGAGATATGTCGAGAGTATGTGTTTTAAATTTTAAGGGAAAACTGGGATGACCATTTGTCATTGATAGAGTTCTGTAATAATGGTTATCATGCTAGTGTGGGAATGATACTCTACAAAGCTTTGTTTGGACGTAAGCATAGAACCTCGCTTTACTGGAATAAAGTAAGAGAAACGAAGTTGTTAAGTCTTAAGTTAATGCAGCAAACCGAAGACCCAATGGTGTTGATTTAGAAAAAGAACGTAAACTTGCATTGAAAGGATTTGGACATAGAAGCAGGATTGTTGGTCTGAGTCCTAGATATATCGAACCGTTCGAGGTATTGAGAAAAGTAGGTAAAGTTGCTTATGAGTTAGTGCTACCACCGTAACTGCAATATGTTTCACGTGTCTATGTTAAAATCGATATGTTCCTGATTCGAACCAAGTCATCGAGTAGGAGTCAATCAAACTTCAGCCAGATTTGCTTGGCGTGAAATGGTCATTCCAGATCCTAGATCGTAAAGAATGAATCTTTAAGGATAAGTTTATTCACATAATTAAAGTACTTTAGAGAATCCTCGAGTCAGATATACTTGACAAACATCCTCACTTGCTTAGTTAGATCAGATTCTGAGGACAGAATATTTTTAAGGGGGAAGGATGTAACGACTCGCGTATTTTCGTATTATTTAATGTGTAATTATGGAATTATTAAATAAATAAAATATGTGTATAGCTTTTATCACCTATGTGTTGTTTTATTATTATCTATGTGTGATTTTTCGGTGTACAGGGTTGTTCGCGTAATTAATTAATGAGTGGTATTGAATTGTTTTCACTTTTAAAAGTGGATTTAATGCAAATTTATTTGTATAAATACTTGGATTGTCTCTAAAATTGTTTTTATAATTTTATAATTACAATAATTATTTTTGGAATTTTATAAAATTTAGAAATCAAAATTTCATCAATTATTTAGTCCTGTATGATTTTCTGATTATATTTATTTGTAAAATCCGTATTTAATTCCAGAATTCTTTAAAAATCATAAAACTCATATTTTATTAAGTTTGGATTATTCCAAGAATTTTAAAATTATTCTGGAAATTTTTGGGATTAATTTCGTTCGCGCGTCAATTCGTTTAATTTATAAAAGTGGGTATAAAGTGCGTTTTAGAAATTATTTTAAAATTTTGAAAGTTACGTTTTTATTTACTTCAGGATATTCGTAATATTTTTAAACTAATTTGGTAATTTTCGGGTTAATTTTTACTCGAAGGTTTGTTCGTTATTTTGCAAAGCACGAATAAAATTTGGGGTTTACAGTGGAACATGGGACACTTGTAGCTTATACAGGCTGTTAAATTACTGCCTTTGATATGTGGTAGCAGCTGAGTTAATTTAATAAGAAAATAAACTTAGATAATCAAAATCATACAATAATCTCTCATCTCTCCTTTCGATCTCTCCTGAGTTCCTCTCGGTTCTCTCGTTGTCCCTTTCGATCTCTCCCTGTTTCTTCTTTTTTGTTCGCGATTCTGTCGTCGGTTTCCGGCGTGGCCGCGATGGGTAAGTCTGGTAAACAGTTGGTTCATTTCTGGGCTGCAACCGTACCTATATGTATACGTATATATGCCTGTATTGGTGCGGTGATCAGTCTTTTTGTTTCTGTGTCATTGTTGTTTTTGGTTTCGCCGTGTGCCGCCTGTTCCTCTACTTCCGGTTGCCGCCGGTTTCGGCCGGCGAAGTGACCTGTATGTATGTGTTGGTGACGCGCGTGGGTCTTTGTTGTTCTGTGTTGCAATTGGGTTAATTCTATAATTTTAATCTGATTCCCTTTTTATTTCAGAAATTATTGATTGGAATTTGTGATATTAATATGAATTTATGCGGGGAATATAGTGATTAATCGGCGAAATTTATTTGGAAACCCGAATAATATCGGGCACCAATAAATTTTGCTGCCGTCAGTGATGAGTCTCGTCGAGCCAACGGTGGACTGTGATGATTGATATCTGAGTCCTAATAATTTAAAATAAATAATTTAGTTCGTATATTAGTATTCGAAATGAAACAGAGTTAATTGTCTTAGAAATCGTATTAGCGTTCGGGTTATGAATTTGGTTTGGATTGTGGTTGTTGATTGTGGTGACGTCGATTATCTTTCGACGGGTACGCCGATAAATAGAGGAGGTACTGCTCGATTTTTGAAAATTAAAATTCAAAAATACGGAGATATATCTTGTGATTATCGGGATTACTAGTTGAACGTATATACGTATATAAATATAAGTAAGTATTTTGAAAAACCTGCTGGTATATTGTAATAAAGTATCTTGTAAAATATAACTGAGAACCTGTTTTCCAAAGCGACGAGTATATGTATTTTCCGAAAATGATTATCGAACCGAGTTTGGAATACATGAACCCTGATTGCTATGTGTATTGCAATAATAGGCTCAATTACGAGTTGGGATTTAATATCAAATGGGTAGATTGTTAGCGAGGATATGTCAAGCATACCTAGACGACTAACATAGAGTATTTCGACTCCTGTAGGTTTTAGTCGGAAGGCCCGAGAGTGGCGTTGGACTAGAGATAATCTATTGATCACTCGACAAACTCAGCAAGGTTCCGAGCGAAGGACCTGAGTGTTGAAGTCGGATCCAGGATAGTCTGATAGTAAGGCGATTAAGGCAAGTGTTCAAGTCAGTCCAAGGTCAATCAGAGATAGTTGTAAGCTCTGCAAGGCAAGTACCCTGACCATTCTTTTATGGTTCAGTACGTATGAATAAACTGATGTTTTAATCCCGTAAAGGAACAAAAATGTTTTGAGTTACGTATCCCCTGTAGTTATAAATCACTGTTTTCAAACCTGTTTTGGGGAAAAGTAACTTCGAAAGGTATCTATCTCGAATAAAAAGATTTGTGAACTAGATTTTCTATGTGTGCTATTAAAATGAATGGTTTTCGAAATGAGATAGGTACAAGTGTTTTGAAAACTAGATAAAATGATAAGATATGGGATACATTAGGGCCAGAGTAGGCCTATTGAGGTGGTGTAAGAGGCTAATTCGGTTGCGCGCAAATTTATAACCGATTAGTCCAGCAAGTCAGAGACCTAGCGAGTCTCTGAGTTCCGGAACAGGTTTATGGGATGGCAGATGGAGCCGTCTGGTATTGATAGCCTAATCAGTTGTCTTCACATATCCACTACGTATCTGATTTGGCTTTGTGGTTCTCGTAACGGAAAAGTGATTTATACAGTGGATTTGGAAATGAAAATAGCATGCTAAAATTGGATTATGGTATTTATACACAGCACACTACTGATGTTATTTTTTTACAGAGCATGCTAGTTTTGAATATCCAGTTTATACCTGTTTTACATGTTTCTAACAAGTTATGAATTATGTTCCTATAACTGCTTTACTTTAAATCGTTTTACTTGTTATTCATATAGTGGTACTGCTGAGCAATTGATTGCTCACCCTTGCAGAATGTTTTATATATGTATTGCAGATGCCTAGGAGATTCTTCCGTGGTAGTCAGGGCAGAGTTCCAGTTCCTTCCGTTCCAGGCTCCTCTGAGGTAGTTGTGTTGGACCAAAGATGGTCTATTGAGTTGTTGTATTAAGTTAGTTACGTCAGGATGGTTTGTTGTAAGCCGGTTTTGTAATATTTGTAACCTAAATCATACGTAAACCTGGAAAAGGTCTTGGTAAAGGGGTCGTGGTTATGTATTATTAATGTTTTGGATTATATTATGTTTATTATTAATGTTGTTGGTGACGTCAAGTCCTGAACCCGAGGTTGAGGCCGTCACAAAGTGGGCAGAGTCTATACCCTTGGAGAATATTATCGATTTCATCTACAATTCTATAATATGTCGATTTAGGATTCCATATAAGTTAGTCTCCGACAATGAAAATCAGTTCGATAACAAGGAATTGAGATATTGTGTGAAAACTTGAAGATACAAGATATTTCGCCACAGTATATCATCCCTAAAGCAACGGACAAACGGAAGCTATTAATAAAATTATCAAATACACGTTGAAGACTAAGTTAAAAGATTAAAAGGGAGATTGGCAAGAGAAGCTCCCAGAGGTGCTGAGGTCATACAACACCAGTCCTAGATCTACTACAGGAGAAACACTTTTCATGCTGACATATGGTTGTGAAGCCATGATATCGGTAGAAGTTGAAGTTGGGTCTCTCTGCAGAAGCAAATTCCACTATGAATATATTAAAGTTACGCAATAGATTCAATTAGACCTATTGGAAGAAGTCAGAATAGCTTCTCAAGTGAAATTGGCGGCGTATCAGCAACGAATAACTATGTTTTATAATCGAAAGGTCAAAGTACGGCCATTGAAAATTGACGACTTGGTATTGAAAAGGGTCATGCCTAACACGAAGATAGCTAGCCATGGAGTCTTTGGAGCTAATTGGGAAGGACCTTAAAAATTCCAAGCAGCATTTTGGGAAGGAACATATTATCTCAAGGACTTGAATTGAAAGCCTATTCCTCGAGTTTGGAATGCGGAACATCTGTGAAAATATTTCCAGTAAGGCGCATTCTCGACCCTTTACTTACTTATATGCACTATAGTTGATTCAAGTAGGGCTTAGTTCGCATAGTAGACTAGAAGCAATAAAATTCCTCCTAACCTAGGGGTAAGGCATATACTATCTCACTCAGTGTTATTCATATGATGTTTACTTTCGTTTGTTCCTTCTAATTACCAACCGATAATTGATTCGCTTGAGACTAGTGTCAATTTTTACACCAGAACGCATTATTTTGAAGTTTTTTATTTCAAAGTTTCTATCATGAAGATATGGAGAACAACTCTTATTATTACGATAATTTTGAGTTATGTTAATTGTCGAAGCAAAGGATTGTTTCCAAGCTAGCTAGAAGATGCAAAGTTTCCCGACAAAGTGATGCACTTCATAGGGCGCACCCTAGGAGGACCTCCTCTGAGGGTACATTTTTTTGAATTAATATTGTTAGAGCTATAAGTTCATAACTATTTTATAACGATTTTCAAAAGCATCAAGAACAACTTCTAGACACGCCAGAAGAAGCAAGACTCCCTGAAGGAGCCATATCCCCTTAGGGCGCGCTTGCTCCACTTCAATTACTTATTCCTTGGTTGTTGTTTTTGCAAGAAGGAAATATTCTAAGGCATAAAAAAGAGATAAAATACAACAAGATACGCAATATGAAGTCTAAATATGAAAATGCGATAAGTAAAGAGGTTCGTACAAGCTGCAAGGATTTCACAGAGGCCCGTACCTCAAATTACAGTTATAGTATCATTGAAGTCACAAGGAAACACATATGAAAAGTGCAAGATTTAGAGAGCCTAAGAAGCACACCCCTACTCTCGGTGGGTAGACGAAAGATAGTGTGTACGAGGAAAAGCCGTAGCAACATCACCCAGGGAAGCAACACCATCGTGAGATATAATGACATCAATCGTCTCAGTTACGACTCCTACCATGATTTCTGTTGCGACAGAAGAGTGGTGATCGATTCCTAAGGCAACCCTATTAGCGGCTATGGCAAGGCATTGTCCCTCTTGAAGTTAGTGATATAGGACAATGTCTTCGCATTAAAGGAGCTAAAGTCATTGGCAGGATCGCTGGCCATGAAGGTAGTGAGAAGCATAGCAAAGCCTTTCTCGACACCCGTATCATAGATTTCTTCCTTCTCCTTCTTCCATCCATTTTACTGATCCTCTCGAGGTTTGTTGACCTGAGATCGAAGCTTACCTCTCTCAATAAGGGCTGCATCCCAAGAATCATGCAAATCATAAATAATCTGGCCCTACCTTTTCAATTCATGCACATGTTTAACAATGGTAACATCCTTATACTTTCTCATCTTCCTCAACTCTTACTCAGCATTAGTAGCACGAGAAATTAGTTTCTCTCATTCCGTGTCAAGACTATCAAGACGAGCCTTATCCTTAGGAGCCCTAGAAGCATCCTCCAAAGAAAAAAATAGCAATTGCGCAGCAGCTGTGACTCTTGCACGATCTCTTTTAGTCGATGAAAAATTATTCCAAGAAGTTAAAGCTTCAAGAAAATACATAACCAAAGGGCCCAAGTGAGATTCCACTTGGGAAAGAGAAGGAGAAACCTTCACCTTCTTCGAATTACCAACTTTCATGCTACCTTTATTACCTTTCAGAGAAGGGACTGGAAGCGCCTGAACAACTTCCATAGGAGAAGAACTAAGACGCGCATCGTTCTGTGAAGAAGGCTTAGTAACATCCCTCTCGTGCACCGTCTTTTCAGGAGCAAGGCAAGACTTGAAACATTTAAGAATCCGAGGAGCCATACTTACAAGAATCACATGAAACAAATTGACATGGTTCACACAAGAAAAATATGACTTATAGAAGGAAATAAAGTTGTGACTCATGCTTTGGATAAGCTCCGGGCACGCCCTGTATAGAGGAGGCCGCCAAAGCTTCGGGCGCGCCCCATGAACGGAAAATAGGGAGACGCAACCCGAAGACCCCATGACGGGCCTAGGGCCTGCCCCGTAAACAAAATTGAATGAAGGACTTAGCGTACTGTAAAGTACTTACAAACACAGTTGATGATTAAATTAAACATTCAACAAGATCAAAGGGTGACGTATACAACCTATAAATACATATACATGCAAAAACATATATCAAGAATATGGAGGTCAAGAAGCTTGCATGTCATGGGCCTAACAATATTCATGGAGGAAATTAGGAAAAAGAACATGAGGAAATACCTTAGAACAAGAGGAACGAAGGAATTAGAGCGACAACGAAGAGAAAGCTGATAACAAGCCAAATCCGAGATTTTTGAAGATTGTGAGAAGGGAAAAGTTTTGTTCTTGAAAGGTAAAAGATAAAGTTAAAATGAAGAGAAAGGGGAGCTTATAAAAGCAAAAAAAATCAGATTTCTTGAAATTTGTACCACCGGAATAGATTCCCAGGGGGTAGGGTGCGCCCCGTGTCCCTTCGGAAGGGAGAAAGAAGAAAATTTTGTGAAATATATTTACGAAGAAAAAGAATTTATGCATATAGAAGGATGTTCATTAGTAAAATATGAAGTGAAGATATTGCGGATGATAAAGGTCAAATTATTTACGGAAGAACGGAGGAAGTAGAAGAAGATTTTCCACTTTATTTTCTAAAAAACTAAAAAATCGGAAACAAAGTGGAAAATAGGGGTAGTTTATATACCATAAAATCGTCATTGGTATTTTATCAAATCTTTATGGAAATGGGTCGAATCACCGCCTAGGAGGAAGACGGATGAGCTACGGAGAACGCGTCTCCGGAGCCTAGGATTCTCCCTATATGGGAGTCGCTTACGACAATTATTGACGACGAGACGTTACGATGATGATTGGTGAAGTTGTATATGAAATTTAATGATGACCATTACGACGGGAGATTACAATGATCATGGTGAAGGAAGTGCGCGACGACCACTACGACGACGGTACCACGACAGTCGTTATAATAGAAGACAACGACGAAGAACAAGTATTGATAAGGAGCGTATAAAGGATGATCTTAAGTCAAGGGAGAAAGAGTAAAAAGATCAAGAAATGAAGAATGACCCGAGCTCCGGGGAAATGTCCTCGGACCCTCATAGGGGGCACCCCGTGCTATAATGCCGCACGGAGTGGCCGTTCCGCAACACAAGTGAGATGACAAGGAAGAATTAGCGGGGAGGTTGCACCAACAAGTAAACTGGAAAGTGAACAAAGTATAAGAATCATACAAGATAGGATGAGGAACCCCCGGAGGACCTCTTCATGCTGAGGGCAGGCCCTAGGCATGGGGGAGGACTCCAGAGGATTCCAACCCTTCACAAAGTGCGCCCCGCAAAGAAAAAAGCCCTCCGGGAGCCCGTCGTCCCAGAAAACATGTCAAAGGCATCATTCTGTAAAGTTGCGGGTTATTCTCATAGGGGAACGGTCATAAACATCTAATGTGTGCTTTTTGAACCCTGTCTCCTTATTCGGTGGGTTGTCCTCGACGGGAGATTTTAGGTTTATCTCGCACTTTGCACTTATACGCTTGGGATCACTTGTCTTTTAGTCTGGTCATTTATTCTCATCGGGGGGCAAGGATGCGCTTTAGAATTTACGGTAAGTGATGGCTATATATGTGGTTATGATCAACGGAAGTAGCGGTAATGGATGGGGATATCCTTCGGTCGGGGAGTTTTCTTGTCCTTGAAGTCCCAAATTCGTAAAGAAGCCTTGGGCCTTTGTGAGTAGGCCGCATCGTCGGACACTCCTAAAACAAATCAATATTTGAGGTATAATAGAAAGTTGGTTCGACGACTCCTATTGGGCTGCGGAATGAGAAGTCAAGTCCATCTAGGTTTCTTGTTCTCCAAGAATTACGTCCGACTTGATCCTCTATACATAGGCACATTGTGGGGTACGTGTTTGAGAGCTCTGAGAAGGCAAACATAAACTCTATGTTATGGATAAAAAACTTGAGTATACTAATTGATGTGTTTATTGCTAAGGTTCAGGAGCTCAAGGCCTTTAATGACTGCTCTCGTGTTTCGTAGCTTAACTCTGCCTTTAAGAGATGCCTACGTATCTCTGTGAATTAGAGAATCAAGACAAAAAACGTAGTTCTGATTGGTGGGGGTGAGACCCTTTATATAGATGTTGGGAGTCCTTGAATTGGACTTGGGTTAGGAGACTTAGTGGGCAAGTCTCTGAATTAGAATGGACTTTGGAGTCCTAGGAAGTAGGAAGCTGATTCCTTATCCCGTGAGGTTCCTTGGAGGCCAATCTACAAGGATTTATGTCCCCACTAGGACTCATCTTAATAGCTGTTTTTCTCCCTTATTAATTAATTACGAAATTAATTATTATTCAGGGTTTTGGGCCTTCTTTGTTCCATCAGGCCTGATCTGGTCCATCAGGCTTGATCAATGTGTTAACCTTTTTGGTCTGAATGTCATAAATCTTCTTATTGGGCCTTGTAGCCCAAATCATGTGTAATTAATGTAATATTAATTGCGTAATCAGGATTTATTTATTCCCTATCATTTGCCCCCCAACTTTTGGGAAACAGTGGCTAGGTTTCATAGAAGTTAAGTTCACTTGTTCCCTTACAGGGTATCGTTTTGCGTAAAGTGTGGAGTGACCTACATATTTACAATGATTTGCTTTAATCCCTATTGTTAGGAATTACCTTAATTTCCAGGAATTTTTCCTTTAATTCTGGGATTTTTCCTTAATTTCCAGGGATTTTTCCCTTAATTCTAGGATTTTCCCTTAATTTCCAGGAATTTTTCCCTTAATTCTGGGATTTTTCCTTAATTTCCAGGAATTTTTCCCTTAATTTTCAGAATTTATCCTTTTTATGGATTTATTCTCAATTTTCGGCTCTAAATCGATTAGGAAATATTTCAAATCGACTAGGATTCCTGATCGAATTATCCGTCATTCTGTCTCTCTGGTCGATGGAATTTCGACCAGGATTTGTGCAAAAATCGACCAGGATTCCTGATCGAAATCAATCAGGATCCTGATCGAACTAGCTGTCATTCTGTCTCTCTGGTCGATGGAATTTCGACCATGATTTATGCAAAAATCGACCAGGATTCCTGATCGAACTAGCTGTCATTCTATCTCTCTGGTCGATGGAATTTCGACCAGGATTTGTACAAAAATCGACCAGGACTCCTGATCGAAATCGATCAGGATCCTGATCGACTAGCTTAAGACTTGCCACCTTAATTGATCATATTTCGACCAGGATTCCTGATCGAAATCGATCAGGATTCTAATCGAATTAAACATACTTATTCCTTTTTGTTCGAATGAAAATTCGATCAGGATGTTATTCTTTGTCGATCAGGACTCTGATCGAACTAGGTGGATTTTTACCCTTTTAATCGAATGAAATATCGATCAAGATTCTTCCTTTCATCGATCAGGACTCCGATCGAACTAAGTGGCTTTTTACCCTCTTAATCGAATGAAATATCGATCAAGATTCTTCCTTTCGTCGATAAGGACTTTGATCGAACTAAGTGGCTTTTTACCCTCATAATCGAATGAAAATTCGATCAAGATTCCTACCTTTTGTCGACCAGGATTCTGATGGAAACATTTTTTTCAAAATTCTGGTCGATTTTTGACCCTTCAGTTTTCATCCCTATTTCTAGAATATCCCTGAAACTTCCCCATGGTGGGCTTTCCTCAAGTTGGGCCTTGCTACATGGGCCTTAAAATGCCTCGTATTCCGAGCTTTTCACCTATAAAAGAGAAGTGAGAAGTGAGAATCCTCACTTCACTCCTCATTTCTCAAATTTTCTCTCAAAAACTCTCTCAAATTTCTCTCTTAGGAAGGCGATTTCTGGCGACCTGAGCCACCGCAGTTGCACCACCTTCAAGCTTTTTCTGGGTTTCAAGCCTTCATTCGAAGAATATCAATGGCGGATCGTGATCTAGCTCATTTGGGGAAGATGAACACTTCTAAGAGAGGTATTGCCATTCAAATCCAATCTCCGTACACTTCTTTAATTGATATGATAAACTCTAGAGGCGATGAATATCCTTCTTTATCTGAATTAGATTCATACAACCACAGTAACACATTTCACGAGTTTGAGGGCAGAACTGAGTCCATGAACACCACATATAAACTTCCACCCCACCTTAGAATTACCCCAGCCGCCCCTGGGAATAGGACATGTAACTGGGAGGGCGACACTCTGTTTATTTATCGAGGAGCCCTGACCGCGGTTCTTAGGTTCCCATTTCACGAGTTTATTCCTCGTTTAATGCATGGAGAAATATTATCTGTTTTATGGTTCTGTGTCTTAGAAATAAATTTCCTCTTTCCGTAGCTGTCTTTAGGAAAGTTTTTCAATTTTATAACAGTTCCATGGGTCAACCGGGCTGGGTTTTAATTCGTCAACGGCCCAAAATTCCCCATATTTTTTATAGCAACTCTATAGTTGAGAATAACCCTAAGTGGAGGGACGAGTTTGTTAGGCTGACCTGGGCTGGGGGTGATTGGGCCACACTCTTCCGTAGGCCCTTTTGTAAAGTGTCATATGGTAGTCCTAGTAGCATCAGGTTAACTGATGAGGAGGAGGTGGCCTATCAAGCCCTTATTTCAGATGATGGAAAAACAGACACTTGGACCCTTTTAGAGGAGTTCTCGTTGAAGAAAGTTGGTCTCTCTCAGGCCAGTGATAAGGGTAAATTTATATCTGCGCAGCTATTTCTTTCTTCCTTTTTATTGCAACTTTATTATCTCCAGAACTTTAATATTTTTCTTCTTCTTTTTTCAGCTTGCGAGGCCATTAACAACATCAACAGGCCTAAGGAGGGGGAATCTGGCCGCCAAAAGAGGGCCAAGCTGAACAGATATCCCAGGGGCAAGCCTGATGCTCCCACCTTTCTTAGGCCCCACATCCCTGTTGTAGAGTTAGGGGATGATGTGGATCCTCCACTTAAGGCGCACTCCTTTAAGCCTAACTGGGGCTTTAGGAGAAGTGATACGGTGGTTGGATCCACCAAACATGCCAAGGACTGGTCATACCACTCCATCACTCCCCACGAATTTACTGACATTGTCACGGGGAGTGACATTGAGACCATTGAGCTTCTGGGTTCTCAAGCCCAAGTTGCGGTAACATCCCTTTCTCTTCTCTTTAAATTCCAAGTTTCCTCCTTTTTTTATAAACTTGTGTTAACTCACGTTTCTTTGTGCAGAGCAACACTTACTTTCAGGCGGCCCTTCATCAGGCTAGGTCCTGGAAGGGGAATTCCGATGAGTTCGAAAGGGAGATGAAGAAATGGAAGGAGAGGGCCGAGGTCCTGCAGAAGAAGTTAGAGACGAAGGGGAGGAGCTGTCTAAGGCTCATTCCGAGCTGGTTAAGCTTAGGAGTGATTAGGAAAAACTGATTGATGATTACATGGATTCTGATAAATTCAAGAATCTTATGGAAATCCACGATGAAGGTATTTATTCTCTGCAGTTTACCCAGGGATGGGATGCAGCTGTAAAGGCTATCTCGGAGAAGCATCCTGGCTTAGTTGATCCCAAGGACTTTATAAGTCCTGAGCAGCCAAAGACAGAGGATAGCTTGGATGCCCTCTTCAACTCCCCTCAGCCGGATGATCGCATCCTGGATCCTAGCACTACCTTTCCTCCTACTTCTCCCGCAAAGGATACTGAGAAGGATGGTGCTGATAAAGAGCAAGGGAATGAAGGCTCCCGCATGGAGGAGTAGTGTTTCTTATTTGTAATTTTTATTCATAACTTATTGTATTCTGAACTTATTACCCTTCGGGGTTTATTTATGCTGCTTTCTTATTCATACCTTTCTCCTTTAACTTTTCAGCACTTATTATGCTTTTAAAGAGAATGTTAAATGACCCGAACTACTTGGCCCTTTGAGTTATGCAACAAGCACTCCTTATAATAGAAGAATTCTTAAAGTCTTCTTCTTTTAATGATCAAAGCATGATCTTTGTTAAAATTACACAAAGTATTATCACAACTTAAATATCCAAAGGTTGAAATAATTTCAAACTCATTAATATAAAGTCTGGTTTTCCAAAGCCTTACATGGTATGGGTTCAACCCTTAATAATAACGAATCAACAATATAAATCCTACTGGAATTAGAATATAAAATCCTACGCAAGCAAAGCTTCAAGGTGCTTTTCAACCTACTTGTCATTTTGACAAGTGAGAATCGTGTTCAACTGATTTACACATAGTAAACCTTCAGGTTTTGTGCATGCCAAGTTCTCGGGACTTCAAAACCATCCATAGTCTCTAACTTGTAGGTTCCCCTTCCTTGAACGCTTTTATTCTTATAGGGCCCTTCCCAGTTTGGGGCAAGCTTTCCTTTCTGCCCTACTCCAGAGGCTTCCACTTTCCTAAGGACTAAATCTCCTTGCTTGAAGAACCTTTCCTTAACCCTTAGGTTATAATAGAATGAAGCTTTCTTCTGATAGTTCACTATTTGCGCATGTGCTTCATCCCTTACCTCATCGATTAAGTCCAAGGCTAATCTTTGCCCCTCCTCATTTTACTCAACATTAAAAGCCTGGATTCAGGGAGATGAGTGTGATATTTCTACAGGGACAACTGCTTCTGCCCCATACGCCAACATGAAGGGAGTGGCTCCGGTAGTGACTCTATAAGTAGTTCTGTAAGCCCAAAGTATTGGGAGTATTTCATCCACCCAATTATTCCTGGATTTCTCAATCCTCTTCTTTAGTCCATCCAGGATTATTCGATTTGCCACTTCCGCTTGCCCATTAGCTTGTGGATGAGCCACAGAGGTAAATCATAACTCAATCTCATTCTCTCCACAATACTTCTTGAATTCTTCATTATTAAACTGTGTTTCATTATCGGTAACCAGGATACGGGAAATTCCATACCGGCACATGATGTTTTCCCACAGGAATTGTGCAACCTGCTTAGTTGTGATTTTGGCCAATGGCTTGGCTTCAATCCATTTAGTAAAATAATCAATGGCTACAATCAGGAACTTTCTTTGTGCCGTGGCCATGGGGAAAGGTCCAAGTATATCCATTCCCCACATAGCAAAGGGGATAGGTGAGTTGATGGAGGTCAGCATCTCGGGGGGTTGTCTAACGACAGGCGCATGCTTCTGACAGCGGTCACACTTCTTCACATACTCTTTGGCATCAGCCATCATTTCTGACCAATAGAAGCCTAAACGGGTTATCTTATGAGCTAGCGCTCTGCCCCCCAAGTGTTGCCCACAGATACCTTAATGTACTTCTTCCAGAGCCAAGCGTGCCTCATCGGGCCTGAGATATCTTAAGTAGGGAACCACATAAGATCTTTTATACAAAATTCCATCTATCAAGGAGAATCTTAGTGCTCTAACAGCCAACTTCCGTGCTTCAGTAGCATCATTTGGCAACAAACCGGTTTGAATATGGGTTTTAATGGGATCTATCCATGACATCCCCAGGCTAATAGGAGCTACAAGCTTAACATCAATGTTCCGTGTCTTCAAAACGCAGAAGTATACACTTCCTGAACTTTTCTCTATCTCAGATGAAGCAAACTTTGATAAGGCATCTGCCTTAGCATTTTCCTCCCTTGGAATGTGTTAAACATGGCATTCATCGAATTGGGTCATCACAGCCCTTACTAGGCGGACATACTTAGCCATCGTATCATCCCTTGTCTCAAACTCTCCCTTTACCTGGGATACGACCAACTTCGAGTCTCCACAGACCTTCAAGTTCTTGACTCTCAGTGTCCTTGCTAGGCCGAGGCCAGCTATCAGAGCTTCATATTCTGCCTCATTGTTTGTGGTCGGAAAGTCTAACTTCATAGCATATTCAATCAAGAACCCATTAGGGCTTTGTAAAACTAGACCTGCTCCACTAGAATTTATTTTTGATGCTCCATCAAAATAGAGAACCCAATATTCCTTCTCCTTATCATCCTTCTCTTTGTCCTCCTTATCAACTTCCTTGTCTTGAGGTATAGTATCTTCCTGCCCCCCGACTTCTTGGTTAGGTATGGTATATTCCACCACGAAGTCAGCCAATGCCTGGGCTTTTATAACCGTTCGTGGCTTATACTTAATGTCAAATTCTCCCAACTCTATTGCCCACTTGATTAGCCTCCCATTAGCCTTGGGACTATGAATAATATTTCGCAAGGGCTGATTTGTTAGTACTTCAATCCTATGAGCCTGAAAGTAGGGACGCAACTTTCTTGAAGCCATTACCAAGGCTAGTGCAAATTTCTCAAGAGTTGAATAATTCAACTCAGCTCCATGCAGAATTTTGCTGACATAGTATACGGGTTTCTGGATTTTCAGTTCCTCCTTAACCAACACAGCACTCAAGGCACTTTCTGAAACGGCCAATTACAATTATAAGACTTCATTCAAAGCTGGCTTGGCCAACAACGGGGCATGAGCCATATATTTCTTTAATTCCTCGAATGTCTTCTAGCTTTCCTCACTCCATATAAAATCTTTAACCTTCTTTAAGGACTTGAAGAACGGCAAGCACTTGTCCCCAGACTTGGAGATGAATCGTCCCAACGCCGCAACCCTTCCTGTGAGCTTTTGAACATCTTTGATAGTTTTTGGTGGTTCAATGTCCAGGATTGCCTTTATTTTATCGGGATTGGCCTCGATTCCTCTCTTGGAGACCATCAATCCCAAAAACTTTCCAGACCCTACTCCGAAAGCACACTTCGTAGGATTTAACATCATCTTATGGTATCCCAGGACCTCAAAAGCTTCCCTCAAATGGGTTATATAGTCAGTCTTTACTAGACTCTTGACTAACATGTCATCAACATAAACTTCCATGGTCTTGCCAATAAGATCCTTAAAAAATTTATTTACCAGCCTTTGATAGGTGGCTCCTGCATTCTTGAGACCAAATGCCATAACAAAATAACAATAAACACCAAAGTCAGTAATGAATGATACTTTGGGGATGTCGTCCTTGTGCATCTTGATCTGATTGTATCCACTAAATCCATCCATGAAACTCAGCATCTCATGTCCAACAGTGGCATCTATCAAATTGTCTATCCTTGGCAACGGGAAACAGTCCTTAGGGCATGCGTCATTCAAATCAGTAAAGTCCACACACATCCTCCATATTCCATTGGCCTTCTTTACCATTACAGGGTTTGCTAACCATTCCGGAAATTGAATCTCTTAAATGAAACCAGCCTCTAAGAGCTTCTCTACTTCTTGTTTAATAGCTTCTCGCCTCTCCGGAGCAAAGCTTCTTTTCTTTTGCTTCACTGTTTTCCGACTTGGATCCACATTCAGCTTGTGAGTGATTAGTTTCGGGTCTATTCCTGGCATATCATCTGCAGACCATGCGAAAACATCACTATTTTCTTGCAAAAATTTCACCAACTTCCCTCTAAGGGGCTCTTCTAGTGTTGCTCCAATGAAAGTCACTTTCTCAGGATCCTCGGGAGCCAAAGGAATCGTAACCAAGTCTTCTGTTGGCTTCTCTCATTTCTCATCATTCTCTCGGATATCCAGATTTTCAATAGGCAGAACTTGCCCCCAACTCCATCTGCCCTTAAAGAGGCTATGTAACAACTCCCTACCATTTTTTGATATCCTCTCTCTTCTCCAATCCCATTCCGGGTGGGAAATTTCATGAATGAATGGTAGGAAGAAGGGACGGCCTTGAAGGCATATATCCCTGTTCTTCCCATGATAGCGTTATAAGTTGAACTAGCCTTCACCACCACAAAATCCAACATCTGTGTTGCTTGCCTTGGTTCCTGACCTACGGTTGTTGGCAACTTGATTATTCCTTCCACGGGGCACTCTACTCCCGCAAATCCATATATCGTCATATCGGTTGGGGTTAATTGGGAATCATTGTAACCCATCCTTAAAAAGGTATCATGGAGTAAGATGTCGACTGAGGCACCGTTATCTACGAGGACCCTCTTCACCGGGTTGTTCCTTATTATTGGGGTTATGACCAACGGGTCGTCATGGGGAAATTTCACACCCTCCAGATCAGAATCATGGAAAGCCATTGTTATTCCTGTCCTGGCCCTCTTCGGGGCTTCTCCAACAATATGCATAACTTCTCAGGTATACGCTTTCCTGGAGTTCTTGGATAATCTCACAGCGGTTGGTCCTCCAAAAATTGTGTTTATCACAGGCCCTCGGGGACGCGGTCCTCCGAAGATTGCATTTATCACCGGTCCCCTAGGTTGGGGATTTCGCCCTTGATCATCTTGATCTCTTCTTCGATCATCAAAGTTCTTTCTCATGTTATTGCTCCTATCTCCTCCATCTCCAGTGTACTTATTCAATCTTTCTTTTCTAATGAGGAATTCAATTTCATCTTTCAGTTGTCTACACTCATCGGTGTCATGACCAACATCCTTGTGAAATCTACAATACTTGCTCTTATCTAGCTTGGTAGGATCAGCCTTCAAGGGCTTAGGCCAACGAATATCTCGAACTTTCTCGATTTCCATCAAAATCTGGCTTCTTGGAGCATTCAGCTTAGCATACTCAGTGAACTTTTGTCTAGGTCCTCCCTTCTTCGGGGTTGAGTCATTGTTTTGCTCAGTTCTAGGATACGTGTCCTTTGTAATATATTCCAGATCGGTTTTCCGCTTCTTGTTTCCGGCGGGCTCGTTACTTACTACGGTCTTCCTCATGCTCTCTTCCACCTTGATGTACTTCCAGGCTCTATCTTGGAGCTGTAACATGCTTTCAAGGGGGCGCTTGGCCAACGACATCTTGAAGAACTCATCCCTAGTTCCATGTTGCAGTGCTATCATGGCTACCTTGTCATCAAGGTCTGGGACTTTTAAATATTCCTTTGTAAAACGATTCAAGTAGTCTCTCAAGGATTCCTTCGCTCCCTGCACAATACTCATGAGGGATGCTGAACTTTTCTCATGCACTCTCTCGCTGATGAACTGCTTAATAAAAGCCTGACTTAATTCTCTGAAGGACCCAATAGAGTTTGGGGGCAAACGACTATACCATCTTTGAGCCATACCCGACTGGGTTTGAGAAAAGACTTGACACTTAATAGCATCATTCACGGGCTGCAACAACAGTGCATTGGAGAAGGTTCTGACGTGATTAGGTAAGCTTTGATAGTGGGCATCTTGAACTTCCTTGAGATGTGGGTATTCATTATCTCTTCAGTGAATGGTGGAGTGGGATCATCAGGATCTCCAAGGGGAAGAAGATTTCTTGGATCAGCTCTTGGGACTACAGCCCTTCTTTGTGACGGACCATCCAGGTCTATGATTGGAGGAACATTTCTCCCCCTAGGTGATAATGGGAGTCTGGGAGCTTGGTGCGCTTCCAAGTCACGCTTCATCCTTTGAATCTCTGCCTCGTGCGCCTTAATTCTCTCCTGCACCTCTTGGGGATTCACCCCTCAGGTACTCCTAGGACGTTGGTTGCCATCAGCCATTGGTTCTTTGCCAGCACGTCTCCTTCTTGGGGCCACTTCATCGTCCGAAGATTTGGAATCTCTCTCAGTATAAGGACCGGAAAATTCCTGATCCTCCGGGATAGGAGTCAAACCTTGAATGTAAGGGGGTGTTTTCCTCCGTGCTTCACTCCGTCCAGCATGCTCACTTCCTCCAACCTCGGGATAAAGGGGCATCCCATAAGGGGGTTAGTAGTCACAATAGTTGAATACTCATATCCAATGGGTCGAGAATTCACAGGTGTGTGCAACTGCTGAATTTGGGAATTCGTCCCTTGAGTAGCCGAGGGAATCGTCCCTTATGGCTGAGGTTCAGTTGCCCTTTCCTGGGCTCCTCCTTGGGTAGCGGCATAGGTTGAATGCGGAGGTACCTCCACGGTTGACGAAATCGTTTGGGTTGTCCCCGCGAGTGTTCCTCCTTCAAGGGCGCTGCTTGTTCTCCGTGTTCTCGCCATGGTTGTTGTTGCGCGATTTCCACAGACGGCGCCAAATGTTATGGATAAAAAACTAAAGTATACTAATTGTTGTGTTTATTGCTAAGGTTCGGGAGCTCAAGGCCTTTAATGGCTGCTCTCGTGTTTCGTAGCTTAGCTCTGCCTTTACGAGATGCCTACGTATCTCTGTGAATTAGATAATCAAGCCAAAAAATATAGTTCTGATTGGTGGGGGTGAGACCCTTTATATAGATGTTAGGAGTCCTTGAATTGGACTTGGGTTAGGAGACTTGGTGGGCAAGTCTCTGAATTAGAATGGACTTTGGAGTCCTAGGAAGTAGGAAGTTGATTCCTTATCCCATGAGGTTTCTTGGAGGCCAATCTACAAGGATTTATGTCCCCACTAGGACTCATCTTAATAGTTGTTTTTCTCCCTTATTAATTAATTACAAAATTAATTAATATTCAGGGTTTTGGGCCTTCTTTGTTCCATCAGGCCTGATCTGGTCCATCAGGCTTGATCAATGTGTTAACTTTTTTGGTCTGAATGTCATACATCTTCTTATTGGGCCTTGTAGCCCAAATCATGTTTAATTAATGCAATATTAATTGCGTAATCGGGATTTATTTATTCTCTATCACTCTAGCAATCTCACCCGTTTCTTAATCACAAATCAATGCACTCCGTTGATTTTCCTGATCACCTACCACTACAGCAGATCTTGATTCTGGCCGCAAACCTCAAATCTTTGTTAACTAAATTACTCCATTAAAAAATAATAATCTACTCCTTCTTCCTCATATTTGTCCAGGCAAAAAACATAATATAAAAGGTACTTCATCTTTATTATCTAAAAATATGTTATCTAGGATCTTGAAAATGACCGTAAATGCAACTTTTATACAAAGGAGTGTCGTTTTTACCAAAGTACAAGTTCAAATTGCCAAATGGCAAACAAAGCAAAAAACTATTTTTTTCTTAAATTTTTCTTCAATACTAAATATTTTTTAATTTAATTCAAATCAAATTTATTGATTTAAAATTTTAAATGATAAGATTTGATTATTATATATATATATTTATAAAATGGGGGTATTTTAGTTATAAAACATAAAAACGATAATACATTCTAGTTCAAAAAGATATTTTGATAGTTATTAGTAATTATAATATTACTATTTTATTTAAATAATATTACATGTATTATTTTGAAAAAAAGAAGGGATTTTATTTAAATTGAATAGTTATACATATTAAGAATTGAAATTTAAGTATTTAATTATCAATTAATTAATCAACTGTACTCAATATATACCGCCTAAGGGAATATTGTACGCATTCTTACTCTCATTCCAAATAATAAAAGTGGGAAAGTATAGTTACCCTCATTCCAAATAATGAAGAGGCTGTCTCTCACAATAGTCATATTTGTGTGCAAATATGTGTGTTCTAGATATAAAGATGATATACAATGTTTTATAAAACTACATAAAAATAAGTTAGACAATACCTTAACCCAAGATTTTATTTACATGAGACTTAATTGTTATAAGTATTTAATTATAATGAATGTATTTATTATATCCTATCATGATGGAACCAATATATGGACCGGATTATCCACTTGGCCTCTAATTTTATTTTTAATCATCCATAGTATATATATATATATATATATATATATATATATATATATATATATTATTTTAATTTTACTTTAATAAAGTAGCATGGATAAATCAAATATGGATATTTCAGTAAAAAAAATCACTAAATACCAAAAAACGTGTTTTGTGCCAAATTTTAATATTCTGTCTATTATGATATAATATAGATCGATACACGATCATTTTTTTCATTATATATTATAAATTATAATTTTAATATATTTCTATTGGAATTTGAACCTTATGGTCCCTTAAATAGGATTAGATTCAACAATTCTTATCAATTTCATCTAATATATCTAAGTGCTCTGCGTTGAGTGACCAGAGAACCAACAACCAAATTTTTAACATTTTGTTTTTAATATGATAGTATTGATGTAATTATGTACTTGTAAAAAATTGAATTTGAAATTATGTTGAAAAAAATATATACTAAATAAATATTATTTAAGTATGTATTTATATAAATTGGACTCGAATGAAGAAATTAATTCAAATAAATGAATTATACAAGAAATCAAACCCTTAATCTAATTATACCGATGTTTTCCTTTTTAATAAAGTTGATAACATGTGTAAAACATGGTTTAAGTAAAATATTATTATAAAAATATTATAGTTATTAAATTAATGAGAAAATATACTTTTTATTGGGAATTTATCAAAGATCTCCATATTTTTAAACTTATTTTCAAAAATACAGTAAATGTTATAAATGAATTTACAGGAGAGATTACTCAAAGTTACATATGAGGTTGTAAATGTTACATTTCATGTTGCATATAATGTTACACGTAGTTTTGAAAATATTTTCTGTAATTTGGGTATTTTTAAAAACCCTTTTTATTGATTAGTATTATTTAGATATGTACTTAGTAAAAAATTCAACTTGAGAAACTAGGAAGAATATATATGTGTATATATGTGTGTACGTGTGGGTAATTATATATATATATATATATATGTATGTATGTATATATACATACATACATATATATATAATAAATATTATAGGTCAAATAAATATATTTTGTTTAATTATGTTGTGGAGGATAATGGAACCCTTAGTGTAATGATAACCAAAATTCATGATTTTATATGCAATTAAGATTTCAACAAAACAAAAATTGACAATTTCATTTCATTGTCCTGCATAGTTTCATAACATTATTTTGACATTGACATAAGAACTTAACTTTATTTTCCAACCGAAATATTGATTACTTTTGACAGTAATATTTTTTATTAAAATTATAATTATTCCAAATATTTTGCAGATGTTACATCAATGTTTTATGAAAGTATTTGACAACTATGATTCATTTAAATTTTTTGTTCACATTTTAAGTACAAATTTTAACTTAAATCATATAGTATGTAGTCATATACAAGTATTTGATTTCTTATTAGAAAAAAATCATGCTTGTCGCATTCTTAAATAAAATAATTCAAAAATATATAACATTGTCAAGAATAAGTATATTAAAGAATTTAAACGTGTTTATGACCTCGTTGATCTTAGTTCATGTTCATGATTCATTTGTCATGTTTCTAATAGCTGGGAGATTCGACTAGAAAACCCTAAAATCAATTTAAGCGTTTATTACAGTCGTTTTTCCAACAGGAGTGAACTTAAAGTGCAAATAACTTTGTAATTTTGACAACCCCACATGTATTTTTTTTAGTTTATCGGTGATTATTCTCATAACTTATTTAAATTATATATACTATTAAGTCAAAATATATTTTTTTGAAACTTTCATGTATGTGATAGTGAGTTATATATGATACTGTCAAAATAAAAGAAAATTAATATATTACCTTAAATTAGTTTATATGTTTGTTTTGGCTTTAAGAAAATATAAGAACCGTACAATCTAAAAAAATTATCATTAGATTACACGTTTTATTTGATAGTGAGATTAAAAGTTTGACATAAGGTTTATCACGAGAGCAAGTACAACAAAATGATACCAATTTCAGGTAGATTGGGAGAGTGGTTTACAGGAATTAATGGTAGATTATTTCAACAATTGTTTTGCATTAACAGAGTCGAACGATCAGATTGAGGCCATTTTGAAACAAGTGAAAAATTGAGGTAAAGCAAGCAGTCTTTCATATGCATTCAGATAAATCGCCGGGCCCAGATCGGATGAGCCCGGGTTTCTATCACTGGCAAACGGTGGAGTGGATATGATACAAATGTGAAATCATTCTTTGCAACAGGGATGCTAGGGGAACAGTATACTAATACAAACATGCTCTTGTGCCAAAAAAGAAAAATTCTCTACATATCGCTGACATTAGACCAATATCTTTATGTAATGTTAGGTACAAAATAGTCTCTAAGGTGGAAAATTGATTGAAAGAAGTGGCTGACTTAATTATTTCTGAAGAACAAAACGCTTTCATCCCAGGTCGTCTAATCTCAGACAACATCTTGATATCATTTGAGATTATCCACTACATGAAGCGTAAAAAAAGAGGGAAAAAAGGGTGGATGGCTTTGAAGCTCGATATGAGCAAAGCCTACGATAGGGTAGAGTGGAGCTACGTTCGAGAAATGCTGAGCAAACTGGGTTTTTCAAGTTAATTATTGACCTTTTTATGCAATGTGTCACAACAGCTCGATATAAGATCTCTCACTCTGGGAAAGAATTTGGCAATATCATTCCTCAAAGGGGTCTACGTCAAGGCGACCCCCTTTCATCTTATTTATTTCTAATATATATGGAGGGACTCTCAGCTCTCATTAAATACTAAAGAAGATGTCATTTAATAAAGGGAATCACGGTATCCAGGGGGGTCCCGTCCGTGTCTCACATGTTCTTTGCGGATGACAATTATATTTACTGTCATACCACTAAGGAAGAAGTTATGCATGTGATGGAGATTCTAGCAATTTTTGAACAAGCGCCTGGACATAAAATAAACACCAACAAGTCAAGTGTGTTTTTTAGTCGAAATGTTCAGCAAGAAACCAAGGCAGAAGTGCTGAAAATTCTGGGTTTTCATAAGGCTGACTCAAACAGTCAATATCTTGGGCTTCCAAACTGTATGATTAATAATAAAATGGTAGTTCTGGGATATTTGAAAAATAGAATTCGCAACAAAATCCAGGAGTTGATCTTGAGCAAATGAGGCCAATAGAAGAGGAATTCAAATATTTGAGACCAGTAAATACTAATGTTGTCTCACCCTATGAAGATATTCCTGGACAAAGACCAGCCAATGGGTAGTGATCAAAGAAATCATCCAAACTGAAGCTGAAAGACTTGTTCTAAGGTCTTAAGTTATTTTAAATGCTGATAGGAGTTATAAGGGAAAGGAAAAGGTTGGTGAAAATCAAAATCCAAGCCTAATAAAATCCTAAGAAGAAATCAGCATCTACAAAAACTCAAACGCTGATAGATCCAGTCTATTCAGTAAGCCAATCTCATGGTGATGCTGATGAAGGGAAAATACTTGAAGAAGAAGCCAATCAGGTTCACAAGAAGAGAAAGGTGATTCCTGGATCTGATTGGACTGAGAAATTATAAATCATTCCAACCACCGACACTGCTCAAGTTGGAGAAATAAATGCTGAAATTTAACCAGTCACAACCTCTAATACTACTCATGTTATTGACAGTACAGTTCAAGAAACAAAAGTTGATCATTTTATTCCTGAAAGAGACTTAAACTCTGATTCAGAAGAATCAAACTCTGATAAATCAGAATTGACTTTTGAATAGAAGAAAAAGCTACTATGGGGAAGCAACACACCTGCACCAAAAAGAAATTCTTTTGAGATGATTAATAAGATCTACTGTGGTAATTCACAATCAAGAATATCTGGAAGAAGAGGTGGCTTGGGACTTTCAAATGCTGATAATTATACTAGTAATGTTTTAATTCTCAGAGAGCTTGTGAATTTGACAGGAATGGATGAAAACGTGAAGCTTGAGGACTTACAGAAGATTCTTTCAGTTCAAATAGTGCTTGATTTATATGACACAAATAAGCCAAAAGAAAAGATGTTGTATTTTTTTTAATCTGTAAAAAGGTTTAAAAAAATTCAAGAACAAATGAGAGACAAACCATGGCAAGAGTTGCAACATATCACAACATTACTTAAGGTAATCAACTCTACTACAAGGTGGTCTGCTTATTTAAAAGACCTGGTATTCAGAAAGCAGAGAGGAATGACTTAAAAGTCAAAATACACTCCAAAATATATTGATGATTCTGGAAACACTGTTGATATGCCTATTGGAGGAGCCAGAGTGACTACATCTCTTGGTATAAAAGTTCTTACTTTCAATCTAAATGGAAAGAAGATTGGGTTCTTGGAGCTGGATGATCAGTCACTTGGAAGATCAAGTCTACATAACCTCAGAGCTGCTATCTATCAAATGATGAATCTACAGAAGAGCTCAAGGATATCAAATAGAGAATGGAGATGTATTTGAATGTTCTTGAAGAAAATCTACTCAAAAATTCTTTGATGATGCTACTAGATTTTCCAAGGTTGAAGTCTTAAGTTAAAGTCTGAAACACTGACAGTAAGATTGTATATTTGTTAGTATTTCTACATTTAGATAGTTTTGACATCATCAATTAGGAACTTGTTCATATTTACATAATGCACAAGTTGGGGGAGATTGTTAGAAGAAATTGATGATATTAGTGTTTACCTATCAGAGTTTGCCAATCAGTATTTGATATCAGAGTTTGACAGAGATGACGTCATCAGCATTTATCGTCAGTATTTGATGATCATTATTTGTCATCGGTATTTATTCACATCAGTATCTGTCAAGTTGGAAATCAGGAGATATCAAAGGAGAAAAGATTTGCAGAGATATGTCGGTGTAGAACTTTACTTATTGTAGCAATCAATAGATGGATATTTATTAGGGTTCCTTTTTCTATTGTAACACATTCTAGATTGATTGTGTAGCTGTGATGTATATAAGCACATGTTAGGTTTACACTTTATGTGTCGAGCATTGATATATCATACATGTAACCTAGCAACTCTCAAGGATATATGTTCATCCTTTGAGAGAGTATTGTAATCAGTTATAATTCATTAATATAAAAATTGTTCTTTCTGTTGAGTTTGTTATTTCGATTTAATTGTTTAAACTGTATTCACCCCCTCTATAATTGATTAAAGGTCTAACAACAAACTAATTTACTATTTTTCTTATAAAAAATTTTGAATTAAATTATTTTATTATAATATATTTATTTATCCAAACTATCAGTACATGTAATGAATTTCAACAACTAAATCATATTAATTCCCGTAATTGAATTTTAGTTTCTTCACATGATAATAGAATTTCTCAAATAGTTGTTTTGTCCTTAATGATCAAATCACATTGGCTTCTTTACACTAATCATGTATATGATATATGTTAGGTAATGAATTACACAGAGGGGGGTGAATGTATTTTTGTGTTTTTATGCTTCTCTTGAAGTGTTTATGGTTATGAACAAGGTAAATTAAATTTTGCACTGAGATGTGTTAAAACTGTGATTAAACAAACAATAACAGTGAACACAAATCTTTCAAAACTCACTTAATTTTATATTAAAATATATTTTGCTACAAAATTTCTAGGCTATTTGTTGATAAAAAGCTTAGCTTCTTCCTTGAGAGAAATACAAGATTTTTCTGATCTCAATTGTTACTTCTAACAAAGGACCAGTGTTAACTTTATATGATAGTTAACTACTGGTTTACACAGTGTATAATAAGAGATACTATTCACTTTAGTAAACTATCACTAATCATTCCATTTTAGGAAAAGTATATCTTCCATTTCTGACTTAGCATATCTTTGCATAGTGTGTTAACTTTGATTTTCCTTTGTCAGTTAATCTTCGCCCTTGATCTTGCACACTCTTCAAGCTGCTTTTTGTAGACTTGTCAATCCAACTGGTTGGATTGTTTGTTGATTGTTAATCTTGGATATTGAACTGGTCTACAATTTGTAGTTTGAGATTTTACCTTGAGATCTCCAGTTTGGTATATAGAGAACTTGACATCTCGATAAGTATATTGGCTTATCGAGATCTCTCATTGCTCATAGTTGATTTGACTTGTAGAGGTCTCTGAGTTCTCTATAAGAGAATTTAGCTTATCGAGATCTCTCCACTTCATGTCTTCACTTTGGCTTATAGACATCTCTGAGTTCTCTAGTGACTAATTGACTTGTCGATAGCTCAGAATTCTCTAGTGATTTTTGACTTGTCGATATCTCAGAGTTCCCTAGTGATAGTTGATTTATCGATATCTCAGAGTTCTTTAATGATATTTGACTTGTCGATATCTCAGAGTTCTCTATTGATATTTGACTTGTCGATAACTCTGAGTTCTCTAGTGAAGAAATGACTTGTCGATATCTCCAATCTTCATGCATTCAATTTGGCTTGTCGATATCTCTGAGTTCTCTAGTAGCTTTCCTGACTTCTCTATAAGTCATTCTGCAATTCTCGAATGACTTCTCTATAACACTAAATCTGTGACTTGTAGAGATCTTGACTTAGAATATTTTTCTCAAAACAGATTTATTCAACTCCAAGTTTCTTCATAATTCTTCTGAGACATGATCTTCTTGATCTTCTTCCCAATAGAATTCTTAGGTTTGATACTGTTTAAAGAAAAAGACTTCAGTCTGCTCTTTGACATTTTTACAGACTTTAAATATTACAATACAAAATGCAAACTAAGATTACAATACAACTTACTGAGGGCTGTCAATTTGACTTAGTCTTGTTATTGTACAGGCATGTGTTGCACAACAATATAAAACTCACATATTTATATTTATACATATTAATTAATGATACGAACCAGAGACTTTTACATACTTAAATTCATAGATTAACTAATATTATAAATTATATTGATTTTTTAGAATAAGTAAGATCATTAGACTAGTATATATATATATTAGTGAAATGTAGCATATGATATCTTAATCATCACTTTAGTTAATCTTTCGACCAGTCGATGTATCAATCACTTAATTAAATTCGGTTGCTAATTTTTATATTCACATAAATTTGTACAATTATAAACTAAAATAATAAAATAGTAATATTGTCATATGCAAATTATATTATTACTTTTAAATTATAAACATAATTTATAAGTCGTAACCCCGGTAGCTCTTTGTGACAAATAATACTAATAAATATAATTTATATAAGTACTAGTGATTTTTTGCTATGGTGCCAATTTTGAAGAAGTAAAAATCAAATATGTTCACGATAAAAAATCACATTTTATGATTATTATTATCATCGTAAATTATTTAAGATGTATAGTACGTAATGAAAATAAAATGGACCGATAAAACATTTATGAATATTAAAATATTGTTTAACTGATCGGAAGAAGTTGAGTATTGAAAATATTAAGTATGTTATTCTAAATTTTATTGTCTCATATTGAATGAAAAAAAAAGATATTTTTAGGTTGAACTTGAAATTAATATAATAGAATCAATTAATTTTCGTGAAATCGAAGTCAAAACTCGAAAACTAGAAAAATCGATAATAACCTTAATAAGCTCGAAAACTCAAAAATTCTGTAATCTTGACTCGATAAACTCGATAAACTCGACAACTTGTTAAATAATTCGATGCTCTCGAACCCATCAAACTGGGATAAGGTCAAAAACTCGATAAAAAACTCAAAAACTCGATAAGCTCGAAAACTCGCGAACAGCTCGAATTCGACTTGTTTATTTTACGAGTCGAGTCCGAACATAATTTTCAGTCTCGATTTTTTTTTACTCGACTCGATAAAAAAATCTCGAAATTAAATTTAATAAGCACAAATTCGACTCGAATTACACCCCTGCCCGTCAATAAGATTTCATAATTCCAGAATGAGCCGAGGCATACGGTTCATTAACACACTAGTTATTATCACACAAGCTAGCTCAAATGTGAAATGAATTAATTTATCGTGGCATTTACAAGCGTTGTACCGTAAACGTAATCTTTTCTTTTCTTAATTACAGTAAAACCTTTATACACTAATATCAACACTAATATCGTTGGTACCGAGAAAAAATATTATTATACATAGGTTATTCTTTAGAAGTTATTTTTTAGTAGAGGTTGACATATAAATTTTGAATTTTAAAAATTAATTAAAAAATAATTTTTATATATCTTGAGTATATGAATTTAAAAGATCATAATTTTTTAAAATAAATTATGTAACATAATATCAAATGCATGAATTTTAAACAAATTAATAAAAAGGTGATCAAGCTGATTAGTGATCGTGGACACACAAACTAAATAATATAAGGACATTATATATTATTGGATATATATTTATCGCATATACAAATATATGTGTGTGTATATAAATATGTGCATACCTATATATATTTATAATTTATGCATTTTTATACTTATACCGATGAAAATTTATTAAGGATGGACTTCAAAAAAGTGTAGAATATTACAATATAGAGGTTATTTTTAATTATAACTAACCGAGTTAGGCCCGTAATATTTTATTACAATAGTGAGGTTATTACTATACAAATATTACCATATACTAGTTGGTAACCCGTGACAAGCACGGGCCCAAAATTAAAAATAATATTATCACATTATTAATTAACTGCATAAAATCGAAACTCATAATTGGTGCAAAATACAAATCTAAGTATAATATATAAAATGTTGTTAAAATATGTAGTTAAAAAAGTCGAAATTAAGTGTAACTCTAAAATTTTAACGTATAATTCTAGTTATGCATTCACCTAATTATTTAATTATATAAATCCGACATGTTAACTTACTAATACAATTATTTTAAAGTAAACCATAAAATGTTGTTAAAATATGTAGTTAAAAAAGTCGAATTTAAGTGTAACTCTAAAATTTTAACGTATAATTCTAGTTATGCATGCACCTAATTATTTACTTATATAAATCTGAGATTTTAAGTTACTAATACAATTATTTTAAAGTAAACTGACGCTTGGATGTTCAGCAACAAATAAAAATTGAAGGGAAATAAAATTTACTCTCTAATTTTTGTCAGTTTGAGATTTTATTACATAAAATTTTAAAAATAATTGTATAATTTTCTAGTGAGTACCCGACCTAAACATGATTTCTTTATTAATATAGATAGTTGATAACCCGTGCGACATACGGGCCCCGAGACACGAATATTTTAGAAAATTATTCATAATCCGTGCAAAACACGAATTTAAATTAATATATTAATATCAATATTAAATTAGTACTTGTAAAAAATAGTTATGTGGTTAAAAGGAATCGAATCAGTTATGAAATTTTCCACTATAATTCTAATTTTGCATTATTTTACTTGATATTGAAATCTCACATATTAATTTTATTTTTGTGAAACGAATTATATCTCTATCTTATGAACCAAATATCTGTTCTTTAGATAATTTAATATTAATTAATATAATTTGATAATTATCTTATAATTAGCTTTTGCAATATAGTCTATTTAATATTACTTAATTATTAATAAAAATTACGATTTGATGAACATTAACTAAAAATAAAATAAAATTTACAAAGAATATAAGTCGATTTGTGTTAAAAACAAAGATTCTCTTGAGAATAGAAGTCAACTTATATCAGGTAAGTACCAAATTTGATAATTTGTTACTTTGGTACTTTTAGCACCAAATTATATATTGTTTCGCTTATTAATAAAGAGTATAGATTATATCCGATATTTCTAGTTGGTCTGAACTACTCTTAGTACTCTAAGTTTGTCGGAACTGCTTTCTCAAAAATTCAGTCCAAAGTTGCATTTCTAAGTTGATATTTCTCTGGACTCTGGACCTAACATATAACAATGCTACCCTCGAATTAATCACATACATATCAGCAATTAAAATAAGTATGCTATCTTATAATCCGTGTAAAACATTAATATTTTAATTTTACTGTTTCTAAATATATACTTCTTCGTTACAAAGAAAATGAAACACGAAAAATAATATATAATAATATGCGAATTACATACCTTTGTTGTTTATATCTTAAAAATTAATGAGAATGTAACAATAATTAGCTTAAAATTTAAACATTATCATTATGCTAACCAACTAAATAAATCTATGGCCAACCAATTATCTCATGTTTTACCAATAACATGACAGTATAAATAACATTCCTACGGGGAGAAACTACAAAGCTGTCTAGCGGTCTCCTCGTGAAAAATAGATATTATTGACTGCGAAGGACATTACCAAATTGAATCATGAAGATTTTCATACAATTACATATTGAAATCGGTGATACAAATAGATAATACCTCTAAAGTTGAATCCATTTGTTTGTGATTCTATTTGTTTTAAACTTTTGAAAGAATATAATAAGTTAGGATAGATCATAGTACTATCTTAACTCAAATAAGTTCTGGAATCTGGCCCTGCCCGGCACACTGGAAACTCAATTCCATTCACATCACAAACTAGATTACTATATATACCCTCATCCCTAAATCTATGAAATGTACCTCTTCAGACTACAACTATCTTTATTCCTACCTTGAACACAACTATGGCTTTCTCTGTTGAAAGAAATTTTATTATCGCTGCTCTGATTCTTTTAGGAGCATGGGCTTGTCAAGCAACATCACGAACACTTCTTGAAGCATCACTGTTTGAAAGACACGAGCAGTGGATGACTCAATATGGTCGTGTCTACAAGGACGAAGGAGAGAAGTACATGCGTTTCCAGATTTTCAAAGACAACATTAAGTTCATTGAAGAATTTAATAAGGATGCTAAACAGAGTTACAAGCTAGGAATTAATAAATTTGCAGACCAAAGGAATGAGGAGTTTCAGGCCTCACGAAATGGTTACAAGATAAAATCTAGTCCAATAACCTCACAGACTACATTGTTTAGGTACGAGAATGTGACTGCAGTTCCATCTAGTATGGACTGGAGGAAAAAAGGAGCTGTTACACCTATCAAAGACCAAGGCCAGTGTGGTAAGATAATATGTAGCTATATAATTCTCAAATATTCATCTGTGTACCTCTTGACTTTTAAGACTAACTTTAGGAGCAATGTGATTATGAACAATAGGAAGCTGCTGGGCATTTTCAACAATAGCTGCCACAGAAGGAATCACTAAACTTAAGACCGGAAAACTTATCTCACTGTCAGAGCAAGAACTCGTAGATTGTGACAAAAGTGGGGAGGATCAAGGCTGTGAAGGTGGTTACATGGAAGATGGCTTTGAATTTATTATAAAGAACAAAGGGATAGCTTCTGAAGCATCTTACCCTTACTCTGCAGCTGATGGAACTTGCAATACCAAAGAGGAAGCTTCACGAGCAGCCAAAATTAGCGGTTATGAAAAGGTACCGGCCAACAGTGAGACAGCATTGCTGAAAGCAGTTGCCAATCAGCCTATATCAGTTTCTATAGATGCAAGTGGAGCCTCATTCCAGTTCTACTCTAGTGGGGTTTTTACAGGAGAATGTGGAACAGACCTTGATCATGGTGTCACTGCAGTTGGTTATGGTAAAACCAGTGATGGCACCAAGTACTGGTTAGTTAAGAACTCGTGGGGCACGAGCTGGGGAGACAGCGGATACATAATGATGCAAAGGGGTGTTGCTGCCAAAAGCGGCCTCTGTGGTATCGCTATGGATGCATCCTATCCGACTGCTTAGACTTCACTACCAAATGTATTTTATTTACCTAAAGTTGTAGTTACATGTATATGGGATAAGCAGTGAGTAGTGACTGAGTAAATATTAAACATTGTACAAACTACAAAGTTTGCTAGTGCAAATTTAGTTCATATGTACCAAAGGCATGCTACTGAAATTAATGGCAAGTTGTTTTATATCCTTATACATGTGGATATTGTTTGGCTGCTGCACAGGAGGAACACAAAGGATAACTTGGAAGTTTCAGTAGAAAGGATATAGGAGGGTGATTTTGATTGAAAATCCTTGATTGATTAAATAACAATAGATGTTCTGGTGTATGAAATATGCAGTGACGGTACACCTAAAAAGAAAGTCTGGAGTAAAAAAAATTGGAATACTTGGGCACATTAGAGAGATTCATTTTTAAGAGACTGTATTATAGATTTCTAGATATAAAATACATAAATTTTGCATCACCATCTTCTTCAATTATATAATTGAGTAAAACTAAAAGTACAATAAATTCAATTCACTCTGCAAGATGCATGCATTAATCAGCTTCGTAAACTAGTTATCGATTTAGACCTGTATATATGAATTAGTACCATTCAGGATTCACTTCAGATAGCATTATGTATACTACGGATATGAAGATACAGAGAACTTTTTACAAAGGTTCGGACACATGAACTGCATGGGATGGAAACAACAATGATCCTATGGAGACCCGTACCCATAAGCCATATCGTAAAAATTGTTTTTCTTTATACCCTGAAAAGCTTATTAAAGATAACAGGCGCAGACACTTGAACATCATTCAACATTTCTATTCCTATGTCGTCAACAATTATAGGTACTCACTTTAAACATTAACCAACTACAGTAATGGATAGAAAGTGTTGTTATTTGATACCAAACACTATTCACTTCAAGCCCATATTGATTTTGGTTTAACTTGACATCCTATGTCACCTGACACCTATGGCTTCACAACAAAGTTAAGAACTCTCACAGTGGCTAAACTACAAGAGATGTGTTTAATGATCTACAATTAGCTAACATTCTGTGGGTGGCAGAAAAGGCAGCAAGCAGTATTGTAAGACCGTCAATACCATTCTGTAATGCTGATTGATAACTCCAATAGTAAGGAGTTAGATTTACAACAAAATAAGAGGACTTACAAGACTAAAGATAGTATTGATTTCGGTTGAGTTTCACTCACAGGGTCTAATATGAGATAAAAACTTAGTAACCAACATAGACAGCTGCATTAACTATGTAACAATCATCATTCTTATCTCCCAGTTCTTCTACATGGGTACCGCTCGCGCATATGAGTCCACCATCCACTACTTCAATGTGCACTATGTCTCCACTGTCATATATTTATATATTCATTAGCTTCACCATCACTGCCCCTTATGTGCAGAATATAATTGCAGCTAAGACATGATCAGTTGATTTACTTTCTCTGTCTGTGTTGCGAATTTTTCTGTGCTTTATTTTGGGGAGGGGCAGTTTATTTCAATCAGATTACAACAATGCAAAAAAGTCCTCACAATTAAGGTGTCATTTCACACCAAAATTGTGACTTTTTTTGGTGTTTAGTACACACAATCTGTCGCAAGGGAGAGGATTATGTTAATCCAACTAGTAGGCAACTGTTCTTTTAACCAAAAATTCAAGTGGTCGAGATTTAACAAAAGTCACAGTATATGGTCTATTGGGATAACCTCTACGTTTTCGGTTAATCAGTAGTAGGGACACCAAAGCCATGTCTCTGATAATGCAACTGCAGGATCTCTACGAGACTAAATATATTATTTGACTAATCATAGATGATTCTTACTAGAGGGAGATACTTACTAAGGGAACACGGATTTAACTTTTTGAATATCCAAGTAACTTTGCAGAGGTCGGGGAACACCTAGTTTAATTTGTAGCTTCATTTGAACGGACGAAACTCCAGGTACAGAGCCTGTAAAAGAAAAATTATTTGCATAAGCTAGGGTAAACACTAAACAGTAAAAACATAAGCTAAAATAGAATCAATTATTAAGTAGAAATCTTGTAAAATAGATATTATTCTAGCTGCTGGATTATGTCAAAACCATAAAGGTTATTCCTTTACGGTTAACCGTGAAATGAATGCAACCAAATTGCAACCACATCCAAGTGAGAACTTATAACTAGTGTTTGAATAAATAACTACCTCGGAACATATCAACACAAAAGCTTACGCACACACTCCTATGTTCATGATTAATTTCAGCACTGGAGCTGGCAGTGTAGATATTTAAATTGAATAACAATCAGATGAACAATGGGAAAAATCACAACACAAACTTAACTAATACAAATCAACATGAAACTTAACTGATGACTAATTTCAAAATTGTTACAAAAAATAAACAATTGCCTAATTGCATTTAAAATTGGAGCAGATATGCAATGTAAAACCTATACATGTCACAATACAACAGCTCAATACGACAATACCTCAATCGTAAAAGCTAAAACCAAGTCAATATCAAGTAAACACGAGAAAAAAAAAATTAAATACTAGCATAAGCAGTGAAAGAAAATCGAAAGACCTCTTCGAAAAGCAGGGATAGAGTTGGAAGCAATAGCATCTCTACAAGCCCTCATTGCTGCTTTAGTAACATCTTGGCTGTACATTAGCACAGCCCATTAATTGAATTCAATAAGAAAGTTGCAATCTTTGAATAAAATAGACTAAAGAAAACATAAAGAAAGTACTTTATACATATATGCATACCCATGTTGATCATAGCCAACGCCCATTTCAACAAACAAGAGCTTGATACAGGGGTTTGGAACAGAGATTATGGAAGTTTCTGGGGTTTGATCACTAGCCATAACTTCTTTCAGAAAACTTGCTGCCTGAAGAGGATCAACAAATGGGGGTTTTTATTCGGTAGCAATAGCAAATTACTTGGACAATAACTATTTCATTTATTCATTTAACTACCTCCTAAACGGTGCAGGTACGTACAATTCTTATCTATTAATTTTTAAATATTTTAATATTTATTAAATATATTTTACAAATATTTGTAACAGAAGAATATGGGTATATTTATAAAAAAATATGTAAGAACGTGTAATATTCAAAGTGATTGTAGTATAAAGAAAAATATTATTTTAATTTTTTTTACCGAATATTTTATTCTTTAAAATAAATGATTTGAATTAACTACGTAATAAGAATTGATCCAAATCATTGAAATAGAGCATGATAATTACGATGGTAGCAAAACATTTCATACCGACATATTTTTAGTTTTTAACGGTAATGAAAATTTTAAAATTATCGTGAAATGGGCGATGGTTGTTATGTGCGTTATTTTAAGATTTTTTTATCTTCTCACCATGTTCAAATATCAGCGGTATTAATTACTTCCCCATGCAATTCATAGGCATACTCGACGTCACATATTATGTGCTTATGGGGATATAGATTGATTCCAAATTATATATTCATAAATATGATTTTATGTTCATAATTTTTAACAAATTACTGATTCAGAGAGAATGATCTTCTACTTTTATTATAAGATCGTGAATAGATATACATATATTTTGATAAATAAAAAAATCTTCATCTTTCATGTCACAGCGTCACGGGTACGGGTATGTCAAGATGGGCATACCATGACGTCAATTAGTCAGGCATGCCTTTTCATGATTCGACATGCCTTTTTATTTTTTTTTATTTTTTAATAATTATTTTAATATTAGAATTATCCAGAAATAACAAATATAATTTTAAAATATTTACATATACTTTAATATCTAAAAAGTTATTAATTTAAATGAGTATTATAATGGTATTTGGTTGTTACTATCAACTAACTTTAATTTAATATTCAAATTAACTGTATATTAGTATAATAATTATTTATTGTATTTTATTATATTAAATTTGATAAATGACATGCTATTTGGGCATGTCTTTTGGCAAAAAACATGTGTATTAATTTAAATGAGTATTATAATGGTATTTGGTTGTTACTATCAACTAACTTTAATTTAATATTCAAATTCACTGTATATTAGTATAATAATCATTTATTGTATTTTATTATATTAAATTTGATAAATGACATGCTATTTGGGCATGTCTTTTAGCAAAAAACATGCGTATGGACATGCCTTCAGGAAGTCTGGTGACAGGGAAAATGATCAACAAATGGGGGGTTTTATTCAGTAGCAATAACAAATTACTTGGACAATAACCATTTCATTTATTCATTTAACTAGCTCCTATACCCGTGCAAGTCACGGGTAATTTTTAAATATTTTAATATTTATTAAATATATTTTACAAATATTTGTAGCTAAAGAATATGGGTATATTTATAAAAAAATGTAATAACGTGTAATATTCAAAGTGATTGTAGTATAAAGAAAAATATTATTTTAATTTTCTTTACCGAACATTTTACTCTTTAAAATAAATGATTTGAATTAACTACGTAATAAGAATTGATCCAAATCATTGAAGTAGAGCATGATTATTATTAATGATGGTAGCTAAACATTTTATACCGAGATGTTTTTAGTTTTTAATAATAATGAAAATTTTAAAATTATCTTGAAATGGGCGATGGTCGCTATGTGCGTTGTTTTAAGATTTTTTTTATCTTCTCAGCGGTATTAATTACTTCCCACATGCAATTCATGGGCATACTCGACGTCACATATTATGTGCTTACGGAGGTTTAGATTGATTCCAAATTATTTATTCATAAATATGATTTTATGTTCATAATTTTTAACTAATTACCGATTCAGAGGGAATCATCCTCTGCTCTTATTATAAGATCGTGAATGAATATATATATATTATTTTTTTTGATAAAGAGAAAAAACTTCTTTTTTAAATCTTTTCGTCTCAAATTTATTTCTTTATGACCTCCTTTTATAGATGACTAAAACAAGTACCGAGTTATTTTTCTACCGGCCTATCCCCTTGACATTTTGCTCCTATTGGGATAAACATGATTATTTGATTGTGTTGTAAGACATATATAAATTATACGTCAATTTTAATGGTAAAAAGGTAATCAACCAAATTACCAAATTAATGAAAATGGAGGGTAATCAATTGACTTGTGAATTACAGATGTGTTGAAAATTTGTGAAGGATTTGGTTCGGTCCGTTGGTATTCGGTTTAAAAAATATTAAAATTAAACTGCAACCATATAATCGGATCGGTTTTTATTCAGTTTGGTTATTAATTGGTTCGGTTTTTAATGGTGCGGTTTGGTTCGGTTTTGTGCGGTCTTGGTTTCGGTTTCAGTTTTTGGTCCGGGTTTGCAGTCACAAACATGTACAATAAAATCTCGATGGATGAAGACATTCGGGAATATAATTTTTTTATTTACCAAGATATTAATTTATTTGATGAGTTCATTTATTTATTGAATGTTCGTCTATCGATACTGTATATTTTATACTTATGAATATCCTAAATTATTCTTTTATAAAATTAGTATAAATAGGATAACATGGTTCAATGGTTACAGAGAAAAATATATTTTTTTAAATTACTATGATTAGAAGATCATGCTTCGGTTCGTTGATTAGAATAAGTTGGCTATGTTATACAAGAAATTTGGGTTTAAAACGAATTTTTTTATTAAAGTTGTCTATGAACTCTAAATTTAAATAAAAATAAAAAGTTGTACAATTAAAATATATATACTCTTGTTATTTTGTCCAAGTATAAAGCTAGCATATAAAAATGAGTTAATTAATTAGGCCTCAAATCTTTATATTTTATAGATATGTTAGATATATTTGATAATGTCATGTCTAATATGATTTATGTTTAGTTTTTTCAGATCTTACTTAACAGGACAAATCAGTACTTAACTGGGAATCAGTACTTATACTGGAAGTCAGGACTTAAGGATATCAGTACTTATATTATCAGGAGATAATCATCAGAAGATGGATATCAGAACTTAAGTGCTGAAGGACGTTCAGATAAGGACAGTAGCTGATTAAAGGAAAGAAGATCAAGATAAACATAAGAAGAGATATGCATGAAGAAGGAATTCTATGAAGAATAGAATACTTGAGAGAAAAGATATCTGATTGATATATTTTAGGAAGTAGAATTATATTCCATATCAATTAGCGATTATCTTGTAACTGTGTAGTATATAAACACAGACATAGGGTTTACACTATAAGTGTTATCATATTCGAGAAGATTATTCATTGTAACCTTAGCAGCTCTCGTGATATTTGTTCATCACTGAGAGGTAACAGTTCCATACTGTAACAGAGTTTATTGTTTCAATAAAGTTTGTTTTATGTTACTTGAAATATTAAAAGTTCGATTTGATTGTATTTTACACTATATTCACCCCCTCTACAGTGTGTGTGACCTAACAAGTGGTATCAGAGCTTATCTGTTAACGCACATACAGTTAAAGATCCAAACACAATCATGTCTGACACAGAAACTCCAACTAAGCCTACCAAAACTGAAGAACCTCCAAAGACACAAATTCAAAGTCGGTATGAAACCATCAGAGTTCCCATACTGAGACCATCTGAATATGCCATATGGAAGGTGAGGATGACCATGTTTCTGGAAGCTACAGATCCAGAATATCTTGATAGAATCAAGGAAGGACCTCACAAACCAACCAAGCTCGCTGTTGCAGTTGCAGGTGAAGCAGCAAAGACCGTACCAAAGGAGAAGAGTGATTATACTGCTGAAGATATCGCATCAATTGCTAAGGATGCTAAGGTACGACACTTACTGCATAGTGCCATTGATAATGTAATGTCAAACAGGGTAATTAATTGCAAGACTGCTAAGGAGATATGGGATGCTCTGGAAACAAGGTGTCAGGGAACTGATACAATTAAGAAGAACAGGAAGACAATACTCACTCAAGAGTATGAACACTTTGACTCAAAGGCTAATGAGTCATTGACTGATTTATATGACAGATTTGTCAAACTCTTGAATGATCTGTTAGTCCCTTAACAATATAGCAAGAATTACAGAAGGGGGGTTGAATGGAATTCTTGAACTTTTTCTTTAAGATAAAAATGTTCAACTCGATTATAGATATATTTGTTTTGATTAGCACAATGCGGAATATAAACTTTAATGAATCAAAATAAGAGTAATTAAAAACAAGAGTCTTTAAAACTTTCTGGTGGATTTAAACAATTCCACCAGAGATATATTTAATATATCGAGAGAACTCTGTGTGCAGAAATGCTCACAGCTGCTTATACAAAATAGAACTACTAAGAACACATGAAATGCTAAAGATAGTGCTTACAAAGATTTCTCTGTATTTGTTTCTTAGCTCTCTTAGTTATTTTTCTATTTGCTACTCTCTTGGTTTATATATTACCAAGATTACAAAGTCAAAAGAACTGAATAAATATAAAATCTAATAGTCTTGATCTTTGCTGCTTTTCGTCCTCTATTACCCAGTTAATGGGCTTCCACAGTGTGTTTGTATCCATCTCGATGGCTGTGTGTCAGCTTTCACTGTTCAACTGATGTTTGAATCTTGATATTATCATCCGTCGACTTTCAGATCATCCGTCGATGACTTACTTGATCATCCGTCGACTGCTATTTTAAACATCCGTTGAAAGTCATTTGATCATCCGTCGAAGCTTTGTTAAGCATCCGTTGATAGCTATTTTGGCACTTGACTTCATTTCACTTAATACAGAATTACAAGACATTGCTTATGTACAGTTAATCAACCTATTCTGCATATCTAGTTAAAGTCAACATGACTTATATACTACTACAGATTCTATACAAAGGTGTATACAACACTGTGCTACAAACTCATTATTACATAAGCTACTCACTCGATGGATAATAAGTTACTCATCCGTCGGGACTTAAATGAGTTATCCGTTGGGACTATAATTCTTATCCGTCGAGTGTTACATTATTTCACTAAGTAAAATCTACTTAGATATTTTGTTTAGGTACTCGTCAAGTGCACAACATATTCACAACAATCTCCCCCAATTTATGTCTACTGGAATTGTAGCCATAAATTAAGAGATACTTGATGATAACAAAACATCCTAAATATATATCTTTAAAGATAAGTAGATAGAACTGAAAGTGCTTCAATTTAAACAAGATATACAAGGTTTGGCTCACAGTCAGTTCAAGATGCTCCTCTAGCCTGAGCAGATTTTTCTAGTTTCTTGAAGGTCTGGATCTTCTTCCAAGCTTTCTGTTGTTTTCTTCAATTTGATTCTGGAGCTGTCTGTGGAATTCTAATTCATCAGATTATGAGAGATCTAACATTTCTTGCATTTCCAAGAGAGTCTCATTGCTAGAGATACTCAATTGGTCTTCTAATCTGAAGAATCTTCTCACACCCTTGTCATCCATGAATTCCATCAGCCAGTAGGGCCTTAGATGCACTCTTCTCCCTGTGTATGGGATGTTAAGAGTTTTGGGTAGTGCATCTTTGGCTCTAACACTCCTTAGCTCTTCAATCTTCTTCAATACTAATCTTCTTGCAGTTACATTAAACCCAAAGTTTTTCTTGAAGGATGAATAGACTTTGATCAACACAGCTTGGCTTTCTTGAAGTATCCTGTGAAGAGGCCACTGAATCTCCCTTCCTCCTTTGTACTTGAATACCAACCTTTCAGGTAGGTTTCTGTATGCATCAATTGCCCTTACCTCATCCAGCTCCTCCAGATAAAGGTTTAGGTCTGAGAATTCTTTGATGTCACACAAGTACAAGTAGTCTCCCTTGTTGATCTTGGGTTGAGCTTTGACTACTGCCTTGGATTTGAGAGGTGACAACTTCACTTTCTTGACTGCCCTTGATTTTGTCCTTCTTGGCTTGGTGAGAATTGGCAAGTTGAAGTCAGGAATTGGTAATTTATCCCACTCTATTGGCTCATCCTTTGGCACAATAGGCTCTCCATGTATGTTCCTGTAGGGGTCCACCACCCTTATGTCTTCAAATACCACAGAGGGCTTTGATGCTTGAGTTTCAGCTTTAGTGGATTCCATTGGAAATTGATCTTCCAATTCCTTGTTAACAATATCCAACTTTCTTTTTGTTCTTTTAGCCAGTTCTTTCTTTCTTGGAGATTTCTTCTGTTCTTCAATCTTCTTCTTTGATTCAGTAGCTTGAGAGAGAATTTGTTGAGAAGAGTTCACAGCCTGTAGCTTGGTCAAGATAGCAAACTGTTCTTTCTTTTGTTTAGACTTCTTTGCATCTAGAGCAGCTTGCCTCTTTTCCTGCTTCAATCTGGCTTTTTCTTCTTCCTTTGCATGAGCAAATTGTAGATGTCCAGCTACCACACAAATTTCCTTCCCATTTCTGAATATTTTTGCAATTCTCTTTCTTGAGGCTGAATCATCTAGATCTTTGTAGAGGAGAATAGATCTTGACAGAAGCTTCTTTTCATCAGGCTTGGGTGTCTCATACACAGTATCCATAGGGTTCTTCAAAGATGACTTTGGATAGTTTGCCCTTGGTTTAAGAATTATCTCAGCCTTTGTAGTCTTGATGCAGGAAGATTGTCCTTTCTCCAGATAGTTCATGCTCATCTCATTCACATTGATTGGCTTGACATGAGAGTGATGGATGGCTGACTGATCTGGTTCCTTGACTAATTGAAACTTTTTCTGTATTTCCTCATCAATCTTTTTCCAGTTGATCAGAGTCAACTCTTCTTTATCAGCATCTTTCAAATTTGCTGCTGCTGCATTTATAAGATCTATACCATCTGCAACTGGTGGCTTGGAGATAGTAATTGAAGGTACAATTACTTTGCTGATTTGAACTACAATGTTCTCCCCCTCAGTTGGTCCTTTCTCCCCCTTACTTGATTCTCTCTCCCCCTTTTTGTTATCATCAAGTGGAGGAGTTAGGCCTTGTGCTTTAGCCAGTTGCATGAGAAGATTTGTCTGAGTCTGTTGATTTTGAAGAAGTAGAGCCACTGAATTCTCAATAACCTGGACTCGGGTCTCCAGCTTGGCTATCTTCTTGTCAGAATCTGATTCTCTTCTCAACCTTAGTAAAAGATCATGCATGGTACCATATGGCATTATTGAATCCAGCTTCTCAGAGTTGTATGTCTTTAAGTCAGCTATCTCCTTTTTCAATTCATCCACACTGATATTCTGTCTGGAGTGTTGGATCTTCATTAAGTGCAAAGAGTCTAGATGAGCTTTAAGAACAGCCTTGGTACCAGCATCTGAAGCTTCCTGAAGGGCTTGCTGAATAGCTGTTACTTGTTTTACCAAAGACACCTCAAATTGTCTTGGAGTAAAGTCCTTTGCCCATGCCCATTCAGGTAAACTTAAAGCAGAACTTGAGCCTTCAGCTCCCCCTAAGTTCATGCTTCCATGCAAAGAACTAGAGTCATCATCATCATAATTTACTCCAAATTCTTCAGATGGCTCTCCAGCTTGAGGAGGCATCCTGTTTACAGCAGCTTTATCTCTTTGAAGAGATTCTGTGGTGTGCACTAAGTGCAAAGTCTGCTCTGCCTCCACATTGCCCTGAGCAGCCAACAGTTGATAGGCTGAAACAGGGTGAGTAAAAGTGTCAGCATCCAAGGAAATGTTATCAATTACAGCTTTGTAATGTTGCTGAAATTGTCTTTCCTTTTCAGCATCATCCACAATCATTGACTCACTAGCAATGGCTGGTTCCATCCTTATTTCTCCAGTACCTGCTTTTCTCTCATGTTCTCTCTTTTGTTGCATCAGGGTCTCACCCTGGCTCCCCACCCTCACACCCTCACCTTCACCTACTAAGGTGGGACTCCTCTCACTCACTTTTGCCAATCCTGAATGAATGGATTGCTGAGATTCACTCTTTTCCTCTCCTTTTGCCTGGGAGCAACCCAGCCTCTCACTCAATACACTCTCCTCTCTCAGTCCTAAGAGTGATTGTATTACCACCAAATCTTCTGCACTTGAAATTATTGAAGTTTGAAGTTGTGCAGAGACACTCGACGGATAAGTGATATCCGTCGGGTGAGTGGTAAAGCTATCCGACGGATAACTGCTGTTAAGCTTATCCGTCGGGACACAATCACCACTCGACGGATGAGCAATATCCATCGAGAGAGTAGAAATGAATGAGGTGGGAAGAGAAACTATTGTTGACTCTGTGTTGATTGAAGTTATTTGAGGCACAGATGTCACAATAGAATCAGAAAGAATTGGCAAGTGAGCCAACAAATCATCTAAAAGATGATGCTCACTTGCACTGGATTTTGGCTTCCCCAACAGAGTTAAAGAAGGAGAATCAGGAATTGAAGTGTTTATCATGTCCACTTCCAGTGAGTTGGTTGGTGAGTATTGTGTTTCAGTGGCTTCTATAATGAGAGATTTTGGCTGTGACTCCACATTTATTGGAGCCACATCAATCTGAATTTGAGAAGGTGCAGGGACTGTGTCTTTAGCACCAGTTTGCACTAAGTGTGTGCCCTGTGCATCCCCAGTTGTTTTGGATTTCTTCTTTCTAGTGTAAGTTTGGTGTGAGCTTGTGTCCCTAACCCTCTTGGTCTGTGCTCTTGGATGAGAGCTTTGTTCAATAGCCACATCCTTTTGGGAGGATGCAGCTAGAAGTGAGCTTCTGTCCTTTTTAAGCACTGCAGTTTGTTGGGAAACTGCAGTGTGGCTAGGCTGGGATTCACTCATCTCTCCAACCTTATCCTTGGGGTTTCTTTGATGTTCACCCCTTCCCTCACCTATCTTACCCTCCTTCACACTCCCCTCTTTGGCTTTGGTAGATTTTTCAACTGGTACCTTTTGAGAGATACCAGAGGGGGTTTTCTTTGATTTGGATTTAAGAATTGCAGTTGTTTTGGCAGCTTTGGTAGGCAACTGTTTGGTCATTGTCACAGTTGCCATAGCTATGCCTGATGTCAAAGAAATAGAAGGGATTGGAATAGTTGAGGGTGTAGATGAACTTACCTCACTTACCTGAGGTGTCAGCATTACAGGAAAATAGAACATTGGCACATCCCTGTGATGGTTGGCTCTGTTCAAATCTGCAATGATTCTTCTCTCTTGAACCCAACAAGCTAATTTGTTGGTTGGGTTCTCAAGTACAATCTCTTCACAAAGATGGTTAGCCAAAAGCATAAAAAATCTAGCATAGTAAATATTCTTTCCTCTTTTGGCTAAGTCACCTAGTTTAAAACCTAACTCATACACAACCAGGTCACTAAAATTGTAATATTTGTCTGTAACTAGCATGTATAGCATGTTAAGCATGGAAATGTTCACAGAATCAAAATTACTGATTTTTCCAGAAAAGACCTTAGTTACTACATCACACAAGTAACTCCATTCCTTCCTAAGACCTAGTCTTCTAATTTCACTTAGTTTTGCAGTAGGAAGTGCATAATGAATGGAATTTAGCATATTGACAATATCAGTGTCAGTGTGTGGTGCAGTAACATTATCATCAGGAATCTTGAAACATGCTTTTATTACATCACTATTGATACAGAAAACATTACCTTTGATGGTCAGAGTGATGGTTTTGTCAGTAGAGTTGTAGATTGTTGTTGTCCACATCTCCTCAACAACTTCACAATAGATTGTGGGTGATTCCAGCATAGCAAAACTTAACTTGCAGTTCTTCACGAAGTCCATTATCTTATGATAGTCTTCAGATTGCTGAATCCCCTTATTGACCAAGGCAGTGAAGTTGTTCTTCTCATAGATGAACCCAGTCTGTGACATGATCTTTACTACGGGTGCCATTGTTAGAGAAGAGATGCTTGAAGAGAAAGAGGATTTTTGCTTGAGAGAGAATGAAATAACACAGTTGAATTTGAGAATGATAAAAGAAAATGATTAGAATGAAATAAGCTTTTATACTCTACTCAAAATCAACGGATAAAAATAATAAAGAGAAGTAAATTACCCAATAGAAATTGCCTAAAATAACCGTTTTAAAATAAACTTTAAAAATTCCACCCATTATCCGTCGTGTAATGCTTACAAACTGTAAGTATACTCGATGGATAATGTTCAGGGAATTAACGGTTAAGATTTAGACACTTCGACGGATGAGGATAAGATGTTATCCGTCGAGCTTTAAAATATTCCAGAAAAGTAATTGATTTTTATTTACAATTTGTATATCGACGGATGACTCAACCCGATGGATAATGGTCATCCGTCGAGATACAAATTTTGACTTAGCCAAAATTTCATCCAAGACCAAAAATCAACTAAATTTCTGGCTTCTTTTCAACTTGCAAGAATAATTCAGATAAATTCAAGAGTAATTAAGCATACCTAACTCACTTACCAACCTAGAAAAGGTGGATTCATCCAGTGGCTTGGTAAAAATATCTGCAAGTTGCTTCTCACTTGGAACAAAATGTAACTCTACAGTACCATTCATTACATGTTCCCTTATGAAATGGTACTTGATGTCTATATGCTTTGTCCTTGAATGTTGCACTGGATTTTCAGTGATGGCAATTGCACCTGTGTTGTCACAGAAAATAGGAATCCTTTCAACTTGCAAACCATAGTCTAGCAATTGATTTTTCATCCATAAAATCTGTGCACAGCAACTGCCAGCAGCAATATATTCAGCTTCAGCTGTAGAAGTAGAAACTGAATTTTGCTTTTTACTGAACCAGGACACAAGCTTGTCTCCTAAAAATTGACAGGTTCCTGTTGTGCTTTTTCTATCAATTCTGCAACCTGCATAATCTGCATCTGAATAACCAGTTAGATCAAAACCAGAATCTCTAGGATACCAAATGCCAAGGTTTGGTGTTCCTTTGAGATATCTGAAAATTCTTTTAATAGCTATCAAATGAGACTCTCTAGGATCAGCCTGAAATCTAGCACACAAACATGTAGCAAACATTATATCTGGCCTACTGGCTGTTAAGTACAGAAGTGAGCCAACCATGCCTCTATAACTTGAAATATCCACAGTCTTTTCAGTAGTGTTTAGTTCAAGCTTAGTTGCAGTGGCCATGGGAGTTTTTGCAGATGTGCAATCCATTAGATCAAACTTCTTTAAAAGATCAAAAATATATTTAGTTTGACTAATGAATATTCCATCACTAACTTGCTTAACTTGTAAACCAAGAAAGTAAGTTAGTTCTCCCATCATACTCATTTCATACTTGCTTTGCATCAGTTTGGCAAACTTTTTACAAAGTTTCTCATCTGTAGAGCCAAAAATAATATCATCTACATAAATTTGAACAAGTATGCTAGAGCCATTCACATTTCTGAAAAATAAAGTTTTATCTACAGTACCTCTTGTGAAGTGATTTTCCAAAAGGAACTTTGATAAAGTGTCATACCAGGCTCTAGGTGCTTGCTTCAGTCCATAAAGTGCTTTCAGTAGATAATAGACATACTCTGGGAAATTTGGATCTTCAAAGCCAGGAGGTTGACTTACATACACTTCTTCCTCCAAATCTCCATTCAGAAAGGCACTTTTGACATCCATTTGATAGACCTTGAAATTGGCATGGGCTGCATAGGCTAAGAAGATTCTGATGGCTTCAAGTCTTGCAACAGGAGCAAATGTTTCATCAAAATCTATCCCTTCTTGCTGACAATAGCCTTTAGCAACCAATCTTGCTTTGTTCCTTACTACTATGCCATTTTCATCCATCTTGTTTCTGAATACCCATTTGGTGTCTATTAGATTCTTTCCTTTAGGCTTGGGTACCAGCTTCCATACTTTATTCCTTTCAAATTGGTTTAGCTCCTCTTGCATAGCTAAAATCCAATCAGGGTCTGATAAGGCTTCTTCTACCTTCTTTGGTTCTTCCTTAGACAGGAAGCTGCTGTATAGACATTCTTCTCGAGTTGCTCTCCTGGTTTGAACTCTGGAAGAAACATCACCAATAATCAGTTCAAAGGGGTGATCTTTTGTCCATTTTCTTGGTTGAGGTAGATTAGCCCTAGATGAAGAGACCTCAATGTTGTCTTGATGTGTGATTGAGTTTTGATTGCTAGAAACTCCCCCTGAGTTTGTGGATCTTTGATTTGAGATTGGGGTGCTTTCTATGGGTGATCTGCCTTGACTTCCTGCTCCTTTTGATAACCCGACGGATGGTGAATTTTGAGTACCGACGGATGAGGCAGGTTGTCTTCCGACGGATAATACAGATTGCCTTCCGACGGATGAAGCATTATGTAACTCGACAGATGTTGAGTTTTGTGCTTCATTTGTAGTAAATTTGTCTGCATTATCCTTAGACACTGTTTCTTGATCACTCTCATCATCACTTTCATCACTGACCATCTCAACATTGTCGAATTTGAGGCTCTCATGGTAATCTCCATCTTTTAGTCCTTCAATCTTTTTATCATCAAACACAACATGTATAGATTCAACAACAATGTTGGTTCTTAGATTGTAGACTCTATATGCTTTACCAACAGCATATCCAACAAAAATTCCTTCATCTGCTTTAGCATCAAACTTCCCATTTTGATCAGTTTGATTTCTCAGAATATAGCATTTACAGCCAAAGACATGAAGAAAGTTCAGAGTTGGCTTCTTGTTCTTGAACAATTGATAAGGTGTCTTGCATTTTGCTTGATTAATCAGAGAGATGTTCTGAGTGTAGCATGCAGTGTTGACAGCTTCAGCCCAGAAATATGTTGGTAATTTTGATTCTTCAAGCATTGTCCTTGCAGCTTCAATAAGAGATCTATTCTTTCTTTCCACTACTCCATTCTGTTGTGGAGTCCTTGCTGCTGAAAACTCATGCAGGATCCCATTTTCCTCACAGAATGCTCTCATGACATAGTTCTTGAACTCAGTTCCATTGTCACTCCTGATTCTTCTAACTTTGAAATCAGGATGATTGTTAACTTGCCTTATGTGATTGATGATGATTTCACTAGCTTCATCTTTGGACTTTAGGAAATAGGTCCAAGAAAACTTTGAGAAATCATCTACAATTACTAGGCAAAATCTTTTCTTTGAGATTGACAATACATTGACTGGTCCAAACAAATCCATGTGAAGCAGTTGCAGAGGTTCTTCAATTGCTGAATCAAGTTTCTTCTTGAATGATGCTTTAATTTGCTTCCCTTTTTGGCAGGCATCACACAGTCCATCCTTTGTAAACTCCACCAGAGGAATGCCTCTAACCAGCTCTTTCTTTACCAGCTCATTCATGGTCTTGAAGTTCAAATGGGATAGCTTCTTGTGCCATAGCCAACTTTCATCTTGACTTGCTTTACTGAGAAGACAAGTTACAGATTCTGCTTTAGTTGAGTTGAAGTCAGCTAGATACACATTTCCTCTTCTCACACCAGTGAGAACCACTTTGTTGTTTTGATTATTAATCACAACACAGGTTTCTTTGTTGAAGGTTACTGAGTTGCCTTTATCACAAAGCTGGCTGATACTCAACAGATTGTGTTTGAGACCATCCACTAAGGCAACTTCTTCAATGATGACATTGTCCTTTGAAATCAAGCCATATCCCACAGTATAACCTTTGCTGTCATCTCCAAAAGTGATACTTGGGCCAGCTCTCTCTTCAAACTCTGTGAGCAGGGTAGAATCACCAGTCATGTGTCTTGAACAACCACTATCCAAGTACCAAAGATTCCTTCTGTTTCCCTGCACACATCAAAATCAAATCAAGTTGATTTTGGTACCCAAGTTTCCTTGGGTCCTGCCTTGTTAGCTTTCTTCTTCTGTTTCTTAGGTCTTAACTCATTTGACTTAGGAATTTCAGATTCTTCCTTAGTCATTTGGGTTGGGCCTTTGAAACCACTAGATGCAACAGAATTATTATGCATGTTATGGCTAACAGGAAATGGCATGCTTGGTGCAAACATGTTATTCCAGTAAGGCATGCTAAATGGCATTTGAGGCATATTGTATGCAGCATAATATGGATTAGGTGCAAATGGCATATTAGCAAACTGTGCATTCATGTTCTGTGTAGGCATAGCATTAACAGGCATAGGAGGCATGGCATTCATGTTAGAGAATTGAGGCTGAACAGACATGGGAGTAGGCATGGCAGATTTGCAATTAACAGACAAATGATTTACACTACCACATTTGACACAGATTTTTCTAGGAGCATATTTGTCAGGTGTGTAGTTATTATGTTTGTTAATCCCTACTTTACCATTCCTATTGTTTTTCCTTTTAGTCTCTGTTTTTACCTCTATCTTCTCAAGTCTGTCACTCAACTGTTTGACAGTCATGTGACCAACATTAGCCTTCTTCCCTTTCTTGGCTTGACTTGACTCCCCTGAAACAAAGTTCTTGGAAACAGACCCATACTTTTCATTTAGCTTGGTTAATTTGGCTTTGCTAATGGGTTTGCTCACAGCCGACGGATGAGGATTTTTATCATTCGACGGATAACACATTTTGTTATCCGACGGATAGTCCTCATCATCCGTCGAGTCTACATCTGTCAGCAATCCATCTACCAAAATAGGTTCTAGTTTCTCCTTATTCTTTTTCCAGGCTTCATCACAAAAGGACTCAATTCCTTGAACCTTGGTGATTTGAGCATGAACATCTCTGGATGTTTTCCATGCTTTAATCACCTCCTGTTCACGATCGAGCTGCTTCTTTAAAATTTCTTCCTTTTTCAAGGACTCAGTTAATTCCTCCTTAGCAATTCTACACTCAATTTTTAGTTTCTCAAACTCAACAAACTGAGACTCAAGCACATTATTCCTCTCACTCAAAAACAAGTTGTTTTCTTTGATTTTAGCATTTTCTTTAGTGAGGGACTTAAGTGTAACACGCAAATGATACAATTCTGTAGACATGTCATTTATTGCATCATTACACTCAGCTTTAGATAAATGTGCAAGGTTTGTAGTAATTACCTGATTGCTTGAGGAACTTGTCTCTGTTTCATCCGACTTGGCCATAAGGGCTAGATTGACATAGCTGACATCCTCATCTTCATCCAAACCATCAGCTGCCCAGTCATTCTCTTGTGTAATAAAAGCCCTTTCCTTCTGTTTGAGTAAATCAAAATATTTTTGCTTATAATCCACAGACTCAAATCTTTTCTTACTGGAATCTGACTTTCTACACTCATTTGCAAAATGCCCTGCCAAGCCACATTTGAAACACTTGAATTTTGATTTATCCACCATGTTTCTATTTGGCTTGGCAGCTCCAAAGTTCTTCTTGAACTTGAGCTTGGCAAATCTTCTTGAAAGGAATGCTAGGTGCTCATCAATGTCCTCCATGTCATCTTGACTCAAAGAATCTTCACTTTCTGCAGCTAGCCCTTTACCCTTGCTTTCACAGGCCTTTGAAGTTGATTCCACAGCTTCCATCTTCACTTCCTTCTCCTTTTCCAGTTCAGCCACTAGTGCAATGGATCCTCCTTTCTTCTTTCCTCTCTCCATTCTTTCATCCTGCTCTATTTCAAGCTCATAGGTCTTCAGAATGCCATACAGTCTCTCCAAAGTAAACTCCTTATAATCTTGTGAGTTTCTCAATGAGACTGTCATTGGTTTCCATTCCTTTGGAAGAGATCTGAGAAATTTCAGATTGGAGTCTTTAGTCTGATAGACTCTTCCATGCAATTTAAGAGCATTTAGTAGCTTTTGGAATCTACTAAAAATGTCAGTGAGTGACTCACTTTCTTCATTGTGAAAATGCTCATATTGCTGAATCAGGAGCTGCATTTTATTTTCTCTTACTTGCTCAGTACCATCACAGATTATCTGTATTGTGTCCCAAACTTCCTTGGCAGTCTTGCAGTTGATGATGTTATCAAACATATCTGCATCAACACCATTGAACAGAATGTTCATGGCCTTTTTATCTTTCCTGACTTGTTCAAGATCAGGATCAGACCATTCATGCCTTGGCTTTGGAACTGATGGTTCATTTCCTGTTGCAGCTCTCATTGGAACATGAGGGCCTCTTTCTATGCAGTCCACATAGGCCTCATCTTGAGAAAGCATATGAAGATGCATCTTTACCTTCCAATGATGGTAATTATCTTTATCAAGAAAAGGAATCTTGACTCCAACATCTTTCTTGTTCATCTTGCTGAATTGTTTTGATCTTTAAACTCTTTGTAGATTAAGAGCTTGCTCTGATACCAATTGTTAGTCCCTTAACAATATAGCAAGAATTACAGAAGGGGGGTTGAATGGAATTCTTGAACTTTTTCTTTAAGATAAAAATGTTCAACTCGATTATAGATATATTTGTTTTGATTAGCACAATGCGGAATATAAACTTTAATGAATCAAAACAAGAGTAATTAAAAACAAGAGTCTTTAAAACTTTCTGGTGGATTTAAACAATTCCACCAGAGATATATTTAATATATCGAGAGAACTCTGTGTGCAGAAATGCTCACAGCTGCTTATACAAAATAGAACTACTAAGAACACAGGAAATGCTAAAGATAGTGCTTACAAAGATTTCTCTGTATTTGTTTCTTAGCTCTCTTAGTTATTTTTCTATTTGCTACTCTCTTGGTTTATATATTACCAAGATTACAAAGTCAAAAGAACTGAATAAATATAAAATCTAACAGTCTTGATCTTTGCTGCTTTTCGTCCTCTATTACCCAGTTAATGGGCTTCCACAGTGTGTTTGTATCCATCTCGACGGCTGTGTGTCAGCTTTCACTGTTCAACTGATGTTTGAATCTTGATATTATCATCCGTCGACTTTCAGATCATCCGTCGATGACTTACTTGATCATCCGTCGACTGCTATTTTAAACATCCGTTGAAAGTCATTTGATCATCCGTCGAAGCTTTGTTAAGCATCCGTTGATAGCTATTTTGGCACTTGACTTCATTTCACTTATACAGAATTACAAGACATTGCTTATGTACAGTTAATCAACCTATTCTGCATATCTAGTTAAAGTCAACATGACTTATATACTACTACAGATTCTATACAAAGGTGTATACAACACTGTGCTACAAACTCATTATTACATAAGCTACTCACTCGATGGATAATAAGTTACTCATCCGTCGGGACTAAAATGAGTTATCCGTCGGGACTATAATTCTTATCCGTCGAGTGCTACATTATTTCACTAAGTAAAATCTACTTAGATGTTTTGTTTAGGTACTCATCAAGTGCACAACATATTCACAACATGATCTGTCACTGGTTAATAAGGAGTATGATCTTGAAGATTCAAACCTTAAATTCCTGTTAGCTCTTCCTGAATGTTGGGATTTAAAGGCAACAACAATAAGAGACAACTACAGTCTTGATGAAACAACTCTTGATGAAATTTATGGAATGCTCAAGACTCATGAACTTGAGATGGAACAAAGAAGCAAGAGGAAAGGAGGAAAGTCAAGGACAGTTGCTCTTAAGGCTGAAGAAGAATCCCCCAAGGCAGCTACCTCAAGGAAAGACAAGGGTAAAGCTCTTTTCATAAAGTCTGATACTGAGTCATCAAATCTTGAAAGTGATGATGACTCAGATTCTGAAAGCTTGCCTGAGACTGATGCTGATGAGGAGATGATGAAGCTGTGTGCTCTTATGGTGAAAGGGATTACAAAGATTGCATACAGGAAGTTCAGGAAGGGAAAGAAGTTTTCCAGGAAAGGCACAAGTTCTGATAAGAAGAATTTCAGAAGATCTGAGGGCAGAGGAGGAAAGTCTGATAGAGGAGATTATACCAATGTCAAATGCTATAACTGTGGTGAGAAAGGCCACATATCTCCTGATTGCAAGAAGGTAAAGGGTGACAAAGGCAAGGCTCTTGTCACAAAGCAGAAAAGCTGGACAGACACCTCAGACTCTGAAAGTGAGGAGAACTATGCATTGATGGCAAATGCTGATAAAGAAAGTGCTGAGAGCAGTTCTGAAGCTGCTGAAACAAAGGTACCTCAGACTACTTATGTTTTTCATACTGATGATATTAATGAGTTGAGAAAATATCTTAAAACCATGTTGTTAGCTATAGAGAT